>NC_041399.2:93547591-93625091 GCF_900747795.2 Erpetoichthys calabaricus
TTAGCAAAATAAGTCTACGTGCCAATAGTGTAGTGAAGGCAATCACAATTTGTTTGTCCTTCTCCACTTTAAGCCCATCTGGAAGAATACCAAACACAGCTATTAGTGGATTAGGAGGGTTTGTGACACCAAGCCTGTCTGAAAGGCACTTAAAAAGTTTTGTCCAGAATGATGTTAATTTGGTGCAGGCCAAAAACATGTGACCCAGTAAGGCTGAAGCTTGATTGCATCATTCACAGGTTGGATCTTGCCCTGGAAACATTTTGGACAATTTCAAGTGAGACAGATGTGCTCGATATATAATTTTGAGTTGAATAATTGTATGCTTTGTGCATATGGAGCTCGAATGAATTCTCTGCATTGCTACCTTCCACTCCTTTTCTGATATATTGAGTGAGAGATCCTTTTCCCATTGTCATCTTAGATATTTGAAAAGGAGGAACTGTAAAATATTTTTACATATTGCAGAAATGCTGTCTGAGTCCTCAAGACTGAGCAATATTTCTTTCCAGCATAGAGGAAGGTGGGAGATGGGGAAAATTGGGCAGGTTCTGTTTGACAAAGTTTCTAATTTGAAGATAGTGAAAGAAATGTGTTGCTGGAAAATTAAATTTGGAATGTAATTGTTCATATGCGATAAGCTGCCTCTGTCTCGGTATGTGATTTAAAGTCCTCTGCAATTATTTTTGAGAATAGTTCAGCTGTGAGTTTCACTGAGTTTGGACTTTCACGATTCTCAAGTAGACCTTCGATTCTAATATTATTCCTTCTGCACCCATCTTCCAGAGCCGCAAGTCTGTCTCCGAGTTTTTTGCATTTGGAATTCACAGCTGTAGCTTTTCCATCAGCATTAGATGCCAATTGTTCCGCTGTTTCAATTCAAGCCGTGAATGTCTGCTTAATGTCTTCCAGCTGATCGGCAAGTTCTCTCAGTATAGACGCATTTTCCTGAATGTTTTTCTCAAATTTTCTTAGCATATCTTTAAAGACTGCATCAAAATGATTATATATATATTTTTCCAAGTCTTTATATTCCTGCCGCATCTCTTGCAGTTCCAGCCGCAGCTTCTCGTTTGTCTTCTCAATTGTCTTGAGCAAGCCATTTATTTCTTTCTTCATATTTTTCTGAATGTCTTTCTTGAGTTCACTTATGGCTGTGGCCAATGTTCCAATCATTTCCTTCAGTTTAGACAAATCGTTTCAGCTTTCATGCTGCACGGGTGAAGTGGTAACACCCGTTACAACCGATGCTTCTGGCTCGCGAGGAGTAGATGAATGTGTGGACTTCAAGGCCATTTCTAGTTTCAAGTGAACTTCTGGAATTGGCGAGCTATCGTAACCTGCATCACTTGCACCTTCACTCCCATTTTCGCTCTCGACTGGAGATGATGCAGTTGAACAGGGTCATGGGAAGTCTGTGCTTTCGCCTGCCTGTTCTAGGTCAGTCTCTGAAAGGCCGTACCTTGCACTTGCACTTGGGCCTGATGCCTGTCTAGACTTGGATGTAGCATTAGGTTTCTTTTCCGTTTCTTTCTGACCCTCTTTCTTCTTCCTCATGTTTATATACTGTAGCAGAAACTCATTTGGTCAGGTAAATACAGGATACCTCAGGATAATAAGAAAGGAGAGAAAAAATAAAACTGCTGCAATGGAGCTCCACTTCAGACGTCCATCTCCAGTAATGGACGAGACCAGAGCTGCACACAATACTCCCAATGTAGTATCATTAGTATTTTATATAACATCAACAGCTTTTAAGATATAATGTAACATTTTATTTGCCTTTTTAACTGCTTTTGCACCTTGCTTATGAGATGAAAGTATGTGTCAAAATAAACTCCTGAATCATTTTTGTTGGTTGCTTCTGTCATGAATTGGAGAGTAATTCATAGTAAAAGGGTGTAAGGCTTCAATAATGTTCATAGGCCTCTTTTATCTGCCTCACCTCAGTGTGTAAAATTCCCACTCAAACAGGCCTGCCACAGTGATGAAGCCCCCAAAAAATCCTTGAACTGTCTTTCAATATCACAAAAGGCCTCCTCCAGAGGAGGATAACCTCTCTTCTTCAAGTAATACTATGTCTTTTGTGTAGAGTGGTAACCTGAATTGCACCCAATAGCTAGTTCAAAGATGGGCAAACAAAACAATCTTTAAGAAAGTATGATTTATTTGAAAAATACCAAAAAATATATAACAAAAACTCCTCAAAGCAAACTGAAGAATTAAAGGAGTTGGTTCAAAGGCAATCCACAGTGAACAAGACCCAAAAAAAACACAACCATAAACAATAATACTCACACTCCAAAAGACTTCACATCTCCAAAGCCTTTATAGGGCTGGGGATGGGGGGGGGGAGTTCCTAAACAAAGATGAACAGGTGGCCTTGCCTCTTGGAGGTTCCACTCGCAATGAACGTGAAACATA
This sequence comes from Erpetoichthys calabaricus, assembly GCF_900747795.2. NCBI lineage: Eukaryota > Metazoa > Chordata > Cladistia > Polypteriformes > Polypteridae > Erpetoichthys > Erpetoichthys calabaricus. The sequence goes on from NC_041399.2 coordinate 93,550,016, forward strand.
CTCAAATTTAAAGAGACATATATGAAATCAATAAAAATTATATAAAGACGTGAGAAATAATAACTCAAAATAAACACAAACAATAACAAAACATAAATTACACAACTTCATCTCAATACAGAACAGCCTCCTTTAGGACAGTGTCTCCTATTATTAAAAATTAGAAAGTTAGAAAATTCCCATCAAATATCTGAACATTGCAGACACCAACACTTAGTCATACAGATCCAATTTAGAGTCGTACCTTTCATGTCTTTGGATGTGGAAGCAATGTATCTCAAGAAAGCCTTCTCATACATGGGGAAAATATGTACGAGGGGAATTAATATGTAAATTCATATATCGATCTATCAGACTATGGTGGAAACAATTGCGGCAAGTTGCTACCAGGTGTGAATGATTGCCCAATTTATAAGGTTCTACCATGGGTGCATCCAGCACCAAGGTGGAACAGGATGGGGTAGTTTCCTTCATAGGCAAGAGACAGGGAGGAAACAACCCACACCAGCAGTTTGAGTGCATCTTTAAATGTCTGTTAGGTGGCCAGTTTATGACATGGTGAGACCTATAGGTACAACGAGTGATTTGGTTGCCATTTATTGCTGTCTGATAAGGGCAGAATTTCTTATTTTCAGAAGGAGGATCTAAGTTATTAATCTCCAGACCGATAGGTGGCAGGACATAGTCACAAGTCAAGAGAATGGGGACTATGTTACCCATTTAGAAAAAGAGCTGCTGTAGAAAAATAGTGTTTACAGTGATCCCTCGCTATATCGTGCTTCGCCTTTTGCGGCTTTACTCTATCGCGGATTTTATATGTAAGCATATTTAAATATATATCGCGGATTTTTTGCTGGTTCGCGGATTTCTGCGGACAATGGGTCTTTTAATTTCTGGTACATGCTTCCTCAGTTGGTTTGCCCAGTTGATTTCATACAAGGGACGCTATTGGCAGATGGCTGAGAAGAAACCCAACTTACTTTTCTCTCTCTCTCTCTTGCGCTGACTTTCTCTGATCCTGATGTAGGGGGATTGAGCAGGGGGGCTGTTCGCACACCTAGACGATACGGACGCTCGTCTAAAAATGCTGAAAGATTATCTTCATGTTGCTACCTTCTGTGCAGCTGCTTCCTGAAGTGACATGCTGCACGGTGCTTCGCATACTTAAAAGCTCGAAGAGCACGTATTGATTTTTGATTGAAAAACAAACTCTGTCTCTCTCTATCTCTCTCTCTCTCTCTTTGTCTGCTCCTGACGGAGGGGGTGTTAGCTGCTGCCTTCAACAGCTTTGTGCCGCGGTGCTTCGCATACTTAAAAGCCAAACAGCCCTATTGATTTGTTTGCTTTCCTCTGTCTTTCTGACATTCTGTGCTCCTGACGCGCACTCCTTTGAAGAGGAAGATATGTTTGCATTCTTTTAATTGTGAGACGGAACTGTCATCTCTGTCTTGTCATGGAGCACAGTTTAAACTTTTGAAAAAGAGACAAATGTTTGTTTGCAGTGTTTGAATAACGTTCCTGTCTCTCTACAACCTCCTGTGTTTCTGCACAAATCTGTGACCCAAGCATGACAATATAAAAATAACCATATAAACATATGGTTTCTACTTCGCGGATTTTCTTATTTCGCGGGTGGCTCTGGAACGCAACCCCCGCGATGGAGGAGGGATTACTGTACTAAATTATTCAAGGCACTGGAGAGCAGGGACATCAATGGCCAGTAAAGAAGCCTTACCCTGTAGCTAAAGTGGGATGTCTATGATCTCAAAGATGATTGTTGGGCCCAGTATAAAGTTATTCACCTTATGAGTTTAAAGTGTCATAGAGCTTTAGCAGTCTAGAGGCAGGAATTAAAAATAGGTAAGTTTAATTGCCTGATGTAAATGAGGCTTAGTGGAAACATTGCAAGAAGTGCTTTCATGTGCTATATAAGAGTCGGTCAATGATTGAGCCACCCTGCCCTGGTAAATAGTTCTTCAGCACAACAAAGGTTTTTTTTGTCTTGCTTATTTATTTGTACCACCGTATATACTCGCAGATAAGTTCTCCCACAGATAAGTCAGGACTTGATTTTACTGTATAATTTCTAGTATTTTACACCCACCTGAGAGAGTAACCACGGAGCACACTGCCCTTTTTTAGATAGATAGATCTTTATTGTCATTGTCACTTTTACAAAGGAACAACGAAATTAAAGGTGCAGTCGACTCAGTGTGAGGAATAAGAGTTAAAAAAGACATAAAGAGAGAAATTAATAACAAACTGAATAGTAATAAAAGTACTTTACAAAATATACAAATTGCACTTGTTGACTTAAGGTCTATATTGCACATTGGTAGAATGATATGGAACAGTTTTATTCTGAGTTCAGGGCCATGATTGCTTTTGGATAAAAGCTGTTTTTAAGGCGGTTTGTCCTGGTTTTCATTGCTCTGTATCTCTTGGCCGATGGCAAAAGCTGGAAGAGGCAATGACCGGGATGTGATGAATCCTGTGAAATGTCTATTGCTTTTTTGTGGCATCAGGAGGTGTAGATTTGTTCCAGAGTGGGGAGGGTACAACCAATTGTTCTCTCCACTGTCCTGACGACCCTGTGGAGCGCTTTCTTTTCTGAGGAAGTGCAGCTGCCGTACCACACACAGTCCGTATGTGAGCACACTCTCGATGGAACAGTGATAAAAAGCAAGGAGCAGATTTTTTGGGAGATGGTTCTTTCTGAGAATTCTCAGAAAATACAGTCTCTGCTGCGCCTTCTTCAGCAGCTCCTTGGTGTTGGCACTCCAGGTCAGGTCATCCTCCAGCTCAATACCCAGAAACCTGAACACTGGGACCCTCTCCACACATGCCCCGTCAATGATGAGTGGCTGGATGTCAGTTTTGTTTTTTCTAAGGTCAATAACAAGCTCCTTCGTTTTTGTGGTGTTGAGGAGCAGGTTATTGACTCTGCACCACTCTGACAGCCGCTCCACCTTGTCTCTGTATGCCAGCTCACCCTCCTTGCCCGAGATGAGTCCGACCACCGTCGTGTCATCCGCGAACTTTATAATCTTGTTGCTATCTATCTATCTATCTATCTATGGTGAGTGGGGACACAGTCATATGTGTAGAGGGTGTAGAGGAGCGGGCTGAGCACACAACCCTGTGGCATCCCGGTGTTGAGGCTGAGAGCAGTGAGTGTGTGGAGACCCAGCCTGACCCTCTGGGAGCAACCAGACAGGAAGTCCAGTATCCAACTGCAGGTGAGTGATGGAAGTCCCAGATCTGCCAGTTTAGACACCAGACGTTGTGGGAGGATGGTGTTAAACGCTGAGCTGAAGTCTACAAAGAGCAGTCTGGCGTAATTCCCCTGCTGCTCCAGGTGGGTCAGGGCAGCATGAAGGGCTGTGGCCACAGCATCCTCCGTGGATCTCTTTGCTTTGTAAGCAAATTGAAATGGGTCCAGGTCTGCTGGGAGGCAGGCGATGATATGATATGTTTCTCAAAGCACTTCATGATGACAGATGTGAGTGCCACTGGGCAGAAATCATTCAGACTGTTCGTGATGGATTTTTTCGGCAGCGGAACAATGATTGAGGACTTGAGGCAGGATGGGACAGTGGCCTGGGACAGGGACTGGTTGAAAATCCTAGTGAAGATTCCGGCCAGGTTGATCTGCACAGTCTTTCAGCACCCGTCCAGCCACACCGTCGGGTCCTGTAGCCTACCTCGGGTTCACCTTCCTCATCACCCGCCTCACCTCACACTCTTCCACTGTGAGTATATTGCTGTTGTGAACAGGCTGCTGTGATGGAGCTGCTGTTGGTGTCGCCTCAAAGCGGGCAAAGAAGATGTTCAGCTCCTCTGCCAGAGAAGCGTCTCCCTCAGTGGCCAAGGAGTTGCTGGATTTGTAGCCGGTGATGTGCTGGACACCCTGCCACACCTGCCTGGTGTTGTTGCTCCTCAGATGGTGTTCAATCCTCCTTCTGTATGCTGCCTTGGCCTCTCAGATGCCTCTCTTCAGGTTCACTCTGGCTACACTGTAAAGAGCCCCATCCCCAGACCCGAAAGCAGTATTCCTAGCTTTCAGCAGACTCTGGACATCCCTCGTCATCCAGGGCTTCCTGTTAGGATAAATCCTTATGCATCTGTCCCTGGTGACGTTGTCCGTGCAGAACCTGATGTAATCTAGGACTGCCGTAGTGTGGTTCTCCAAGTCTTGGTGATAGAAAACCTCCCAATCGGTTCTCTAGAAGCAGTCCTGCAACTGTTGGGAGGCCTCCTCGGGCTATATGGTAACAGTCCTGGTTATAGTGGGTGTGGCAATAAGCTGTATCAGTGCGTGCTCCTAACCTCTCTCTCTATTGTGCCTATATGACCACACAGTAATACCCAAAACTATTCCGAAGCAAATTTTGCACTGATTTGTGTTTTTTGCATCTCACACCCTCATACACCTTTATCGTAAGAGCATCCCTTATCTACGATGGAGCGTTCGATCAGAAGAAAATATGAAGCTGGTTTTAAATTAAATGTCGTTGAAGTGACAAAAGAAATTGGTAACTGTAACTGAACAAAGTTCGATGCATCTGAGAAACTGGTGTGAGATTGGAGGAAGCAAGAAGATGTAAAAAAAAAAATTAAGTGTCACATTTTTGAACGGTCGTAAAAGTTGGGGTCTGATTTTATGATAGATTTTTTGGGTTTCAAGATCCGACTTATACGTGAGTATATATTGTATATACTGTTTATATATACTGTATATGGTAATAACATTTGATTTTCTTCAGTGCTTAATTTGTAAATCATGAGGTTCCAGAGCTCACAGTAACTGCCTAGGGGCAGTATGGTGGTGAGCCAACAAAGACAAATTAGGTGCGGAAGTGCTGCGCTGTTAACATTTGGAAGAAAAATGAAACTTAGGGCATATAAAGTGTTTTGGTATGCTTTCCACATTAAAATATAGCATCTATATTAGAAGTAGTAGTAAAATGCTTAATAAATGTGAGAAACATGTTCAAGCACATCAGTAAACCACGTAAAGGTCAAGTGAACAACAAAAGACAAGACAATGTACTAGGAGATGGTTGATGTCATACACAGGATATTCTAGTAGGTTTAAGAAATTAGCAGATGTCCTGCAAAGACAGGACAGTTGTCACATACACAGAAATTTCAAGGATAAGGGCTGAACCTGAGAGATATGAGAAGAACAAGAATGTAGCTTAATAAAACTTTTATTTTGGGGTATTTAAGCGAGCTCTGCTCTCTGCCCAAAACATCTCATGAATTTTAACCAGTCAGATGGGTATGACCTGATGAACAAAGCAATGATGCAATCAGGGTAAATTACCGGTGATGTGTATGCATTCATTCAGCACTGTTATTTAAATTTAGTTTTTTATAAATATAAACCCCTGCTCTTATTCTTTGACCATCTGCTGACACCTTTGCTTAAGGAAAGATAGTAGATTACTGTACAGGGTGTTACCTCTTCATGAAGAGATATTTAAAGTTGCAATGGACAAGCTTCCTCCTGTCTGATTTCTGACTCAGAAAGGTCCTAGTTGAGAACAAGATTTTCCTCTGTAGCCTCCTTAGCGTTACATTTTTTCTCAAAAAAATATGTGAAAATCATTGCGTTTTTTTGCTTGAAAATTTACATTTTTACTAATTTTCTTCTTTCTATTGTAAAAAGTGCAAACCACTAAAAGTATAAAGTGAGAAGTATAGAAAGTATAATAATTATGCAAATAATAATAATGATGAATTATAAAAATAATAATATGAACAGTACACTACAAATGTGCGAGTGATACAAGTGTCATTTTCAGATGCCCAGAGTAATGCTTGGCAATAACTCTGTTGGCGTTTTTACAGACTGAGTAAACCTTGGGTCTTATGCGAAACACGTCTATACTGCTACCTGAGTGACACCTGGGACTAACGCTTTTAGCATTGTTTTTACAGCCTGAGTGATGCTCGAGTCTAATGCTAAGGAGGCTAATATATATTCCCAAATCTAATTTCTAATACAAACGTCAAATTATTTCATCAGTCTAATAAAAATGTGGATCAGAACCTTTACACTTATACTTGCATTGGATCATTAGATGATTGCTGGGATAGTATCCAGCCGCACCCTTGCTCTAGATAAATGGGTTATGAGAATGGATGGATGGATAAATTAGTTTTCACACAAATATTTTTCAACTTTAAATTGCTCTGCTGTACAGCACACTTGTATTGGAGTTTTTGCTCTCATCAACCTCATCTGATGCACCTTTGTCCAATTTGACTCTAATTCCTTTGCCTTTGAACCTCCATGTCAACATCTACATCCACTGTGCCAAAACTATATATATATATTTTTTTAAATACATTGACCTGTATGTGCAGGTCCTGGAGTGCAGATGGCTCAAAATCAAATCTCCAGCACAAATTAAACACTGGCTGTATCTTTATTTGGCTCTCCTTTTAGACCAATTACCTAAACACAACCTTTCCAGTCTCTAGAAACCTTGCTAATGGAAAAAATGCACTTTTAACATGGCAGTGTCATAATCTTGGAAGTTAATATAATCAAAAGCTATAGAACAAAATTTTATAAACTTTCTTAGAACATGCAGTACAATTGAAAAGATGATGGGTTACTTAATGATTTAAACTTTTGATTATGCACATTTTTATAAAAATACATTTAAAATGAATATATCAAAAAAATTGAAAAAAAGTTTGTGCTTTTTCCTGTTGTATATAAAAGATCTGCTACTGGCACTATAAATAATCAACACATCCTTCAAATTAAGTGAAATAATGATTACATCACTGCTGCCCAAATTCTGCAATTTTGAGTCAATATACTTGTACACACACCACAACATGTTTTATTATATGTGGCTGTTTTTCACATTGTCAAAACAACAAAGTTAAAAACTCATTAAGCTACTTCCAGGACTTCTACCATACAACTGTCAGGGATTCCTTTTTATTGCCATTTGAAAGGCTATTTCTGTTCCCTATTCTAAATTGAATAGCGGGGACATGCTTACCTTTCTTTCAGAAGAGCAAATGCAATCTCAAAGTCAATGCAATAAGACAAGGAAAAAAGGTGCTTAAAATAAATGACATTATAAGCATAATACATTCTGTACTTTATGCATTTGTAAAATCTGAGACAGTATCTTGCCATTTTCTGGGACAATCATGTAGGAGTGCATAGTTCATCTGTGGCAAAATTCCCTTGGGCAAATGGATAGGCAAGTGCTGTTCCTTTATAATTTCACATGTTCCTATGTAGTGTTTTATACAAAAAAAGGATTGCTCATTACAATGGTTATTACCTTACAGCCATAACTGGAACAATAACTTCCCTTATGATTTTAAAACCATGACATATTGACAGGAATTACTGAACCCAGCAATGCCATATGGTGTTTTATCTCTAGAGGTCCTGCAACATTGTTTTAGTGTTTTTTACTCGACTGGAAAATTTTTCATTTTTGATTGTTACTATAATTTACCAATAATAATGTACATAAGTATTGCAATAAAAGAGCCCATGTCTTATTTTTTAATGAGTAAAAGAAGGGGAACTGAATTGGCTTCAGTTTGAAAGGCTTGTCGCTTTAGACAGGTAAGCAGAACTGCCAGTCATTGTCACATCTTCCAAAAATCTGTCATGTGCTTTAACTAATGGCAGAAACACACACACATACACACTGCTCAGTTTAGAAACAGATTATAGTATTATATTGTAACTGAGGAGCATATGTTCATATGCTAACATAATTTACACTCAAAATCAATTTGCAATAGGCATGAATTCACTTTTTGATAATCAGAAAGTGATAGTATAGGCCTAAAACAGAATATTTATTAAGTGAACACTGGACATCATAAAAACAAACCACATTTTTTTAAAGAATAATCGAGCTTGTTGCATCTCAAAAGACTTGGATGTTTATATTGAGGGGAAGAATTAATTTAATAATCTTCAATGTTGAAGGAAAACCAGAACATTTTGAGAAAATTCACAATTGTTTACATCTTGCCTGAAGAAGGGGCCTGAGTTGCCTCGAAAGCTTGCATATTGTAATCTTTTTAGTTAGCCAATAAAAGGTGTCATTTTGCTTGGCTTTTCTCTACATTCATAATGGCTAACACGGTACAACACCCTAGTACTACAGAAAATTCACAGAAACACATGGAAAATGTTCAAACTCTGCTCAGACAGTGATTGGGCTGGGATTTCATTATAGCATTTTGAAACTGTACAGTGGTAGCACTAACCACAGCACAAGCCACAATTCAGTTTTAATTAGCAACTAGTGGAACACATGGACATCCAATCCTTCAGTAAAAGTGATTTGAATCTGATGACCAATCACCATTGCTTCTTGAAAGTTTTATTTGATATTTCACTGTGAATTGGCAAAAATTGAAGGTATGAGCACATTTCTGGGCATGTTGTTTGTAGCCACTGCTGTTGTATTAAAATGGTCTTTTGATTTTGTCTTATCCAATTTAGCCTAGTTCCTTTCATACTGACATAGGAGCCTAACATTTCAACACTGTTGAAAAAGTTTTCCAAAACATTGTATAAAGCCCTAACTAACCACTAACCCTAAGTCTTTCTTGTCTGGAAGCTAAATGATACAAAACATATTGAAGAGTTGTTAAGGGTTTCTTGTTCTCTCTTATAAGAAGAGGACTCCAGGCCATTTTCACCAGGTGGAAACAGTAAAGGGTACAACCTGAGGGTTCAGTTATGAAATACATTGTGATTTTTTCCAATATGGCTGCCTGTTGTTTGTGCTTTTTCTTTTTCTTTACGTTGTCTCAGTTTTAGATGCTACAGTAAAAGGATTGTTAGCGCCAATTAAATCTTGAATGTTTGAAGTACATGAGAGAGATATCTGTATTTGCCAATCTGGAAAGTATTTCTCTAAGTGTTTATCAGGGTCTATAAATATAAAGATGGGATGCTCTCTTGAATACTCAATCAAAGGGATGCTAACCCTGATCAGAGGTGAAGCTTCCTGCATGCAGAAAAATGAAAGAAATGTTAGTTCTATGTGACATCTTTGGGAAAAGCTAGACTCCTCAGATAACCTCAGATAAGCTTCAGAACAACCTAGAACTACCGTATTACGTATCTGAAAAGAGATTAGGATTCTGAAAAAGAAACTGGTACTTGTCATTTCTGTTTGCTTTAAGCTGTTTTAAGTGGTTAATTTTACTTAATGTAATGCATATATTTCCAAATTTCATAGTGGAAACTTCTTCTATTTTTTGCTCTGGATGGTTGATATAAAACTTAATGTAGAACTCAGTTTTATTTCTTTCAGGGTTAGAATTTACAAAGTAAATACAAATTAAGAACCACTTTAAGCACCTTTGTGCTATATAAATAAAATGTATTATTATTATTATTATTATTAGTCATTAAGCCCGTTACAATAACGGGCGCTAGAACAGTAATGCATAAACATTATTAGGAACAGTCTATATTAAATGGCAAGGGACCTTGACCTCATTCTGTTTGTTGGTCGTATTTTTCTTTGTCTTTCAGCCTTTCTTTTGTTGATGTTTACTTGCTGAGATGACCGTTCTTCGTGGGCTGCCACCGTGTACTGTGTGTCTTTAATTTTCTGTGACAGTATTACTGTCTTGCACGTCTGCTGGCTTGTACGTCCGTAATATACCTTTAATTTTTACTGGCAGTAATACAAGCGTGCACGTCGGTAATACTGGCTTGTATGTGGCTGTAATATGCGTCACTGTATTGTGTACCTTTAATTTCCTCTCGCAGTAATACTGGTTTGTATTTCCGTAAAACACCTGTAACTTTCTCTGACAGTAATATCGTGCATCGCACCATGCCCCGCGCATGCGCACTTCACCAGAAGACACACACACACGGACACCTGGACGCACACAGGGATTTTATTAAAGAGGATTGCTTTGAATTGCTTTGAGCACAAAAAACTAAATCCTACTTTGAGGGCTAAGAGCTAACTAAATATCAATGCCTTGAAAGAAAGTTAATGTCTGAGCACTTGAAAAAACTAGTGCTTCAAAATATTAGTTCATATTAATGTTAAATGATCAATGCTTCATATATTGCTTTTTGGGTCATCTTTTTGGTCCTTGTCTTACTTCACAAAGTAAAATGCATAAATATTTACATACCTTGATGAGAAAAAAATTAAACAGAAATTGGAAAGCGGTCCTTTGTATTTCTTTGCATTTGAAAAAACTGAAAAAGGCCTTATTTAAAAACAGAAATACATTGGCCCTTCAACATTGCCAAGGTTGGCTCATATAAAAGATATTCATAATTGTTTCTTTTCTGGAAAAAGTTAAGGGGGGATGTAATTTAAACATAGTTGTGACAAATAATAAAAATCAGTAGAAAAATGAATAAGAAATCTCAAACATACCACAAAATCCAGGTCTAGCTGCCAATTCGTCTCTCATGATCAAATATAATGTGCCTATGGTCAATGAAATCAAAACTAAATTTCATCTAGAGTAATAAACAATTAGCTGGGAGATGTTACAGAATAATATACAGTAATACTAATGGAGTAGTGTGGTGACTGTAAGGTCAGTACTGCAGTTGCTTCACGGCCCTAGAATTCTGGGTTGTAGTTTGCACATTGTCCTTGTGTCTACATGTTTGTTCTGTTTTTTATATTTTTCCAGAAACTCTGCTTTTCTTCACATTTCAAAGATGTGCTTGTCAGATCAATTTGCTTAGTGTGATTGTTTATAAATTTTTTAGATGGACTACTGCACGGATCAAAGGATGACTACTTCTTTTCAAATAACTCATTCAAAAATTCCTTTTTTTAAATTTCTACCACCAGAAAAGTCTAGATCTTTGTTTTCATTAGAAAATGTCAAATATATGTGTTTTTGATCTAGGAAAAAAAGAAAATGTTTTCTCCCCTTTCTTCTTCGGATTAGTTCTTTGTTGTTTTTCAGTTTATGGTGTCACACACGTGTGCTCGGGACACAGCTAGAAGGACCAAACAAAGGTAATTCCACACCAGGCAAGGGGGAGGCGGAGTGCACTGTTCCTGTATCTGTTATCTCTACAGACCGAATATGGGAAATCCTGCCTGAGTCTGATGATGTCACTTCTGGTTCCGGTCATGAAGACGTCACTTCTGGTTCTGGTTCGTATGACATCACTTTCACTCACCCCAACGACTTCATTTTGTAATCAATTCTGTTTTGGATTCAAACCTGTTAACTATTCTGCAACATATTTACCTATTTGCATCCAGGGATTACGTATATGGGTGGCTGCACCAAAGCTTTTTTCTGTGTCTTAAGGCTGTTCATTTCACAATGGAAAAAGTATTTGACGAGATGAGTGAATAATTTCAGTTGATGAACAAAGTTAATAAATTGACGAAAGTATCATATAAACTAGTGTCATTTCCTTTATTTTACAATCGAGGCAGGCAATGGATTTGCCATTCAACAAATTACCCAAACAGGTATCTATTGATAAACAAAATAATAAAAATTTTTCATAGCACAAGAATGTAGAATATGGTTGTATGCATGTACAGTATACACAGAAGCAGGACAATAAGCAAACAATACAAACCAAATCTCTCCTTTTCCTATAAGAAGGACACAATCTTATGTATTATATTTCCACTTTTTAGTTCTTGTTCAAAAAATTGTCAAAGGAAATATTATTTACTCAAGCCCAGCTTTTAAATTATTTTACAAGATTTTGCAATTATTAATCAGTTAAACTTTTTACTGATTTTTTTACCTAGATTACAAGTTCCCTGTGGTCTGCATAACTTGATGTAACTGGTGTTGTTTTCTCAAAGATCACATATGTGGAGGAATAGATAGATAGATAGATAGATAGATAGATAGATAGATAGATAGATAGATAGATAGATAGATAGATAGATAGATAGATAGATACGAATACGTTTGTGTTTGCACAAATTTGCTTTTCTATTAAAATGTGAGAGAAGATATACTAGGCACAGGGTATTACTTACAGCTGTCGCAATAACGACCATGAGACATTGCGAAGGTTTGGGGCAGCCACCCATTTAATAGTTCCCGGCTGCAAAACTGCTTCAAAAGTAACGACATGTATATTCAACAGAGTCCACAACAGAACTGACTTTCTTCAGGCAATATGGCGGCTTTAAAGGCCAGCAAAGGAAGTGATGTCATCAGCCCCGGAACCGGAAGGGACGTCATTTGCTGCCCCAGAGCCGGGCGGGATTTCCCTAGACTGGTCTGCAAAAGATCGAGAGGGAAAGTTAGTGCACTTCGCCACCCCCTGGTCTGGCATGGAATTACATGTATGCAAGCCCTTTGGTTGTCTCCAAAACACAAGTGCGTGACACAGCTTAAATAGCGTCAACAGCCAGAAATATATTTACTAATATGTTTGCTGACTTTGCCGTAGCTACAGCTTTACAAACAGCCTTAGTCTCAGAGATGAAAGTATGCAGTATAATGAACCTTAGTCTTTATACACTTTCTTTTCAGGGCCTGAAGTCTTTAGGATCCATAGAGAGTGTTCAGAGTCATAGATGGAAGGATGGCACACTTTGCTTTACATTGCCCCAGTCGGTCTCTGTTTTTCTCTACACTCATAAAAATAATGCTTCTTTACTGGGTTGTGTGGTTGGCTAGTAGAATAGTTGCTTTACAAAGTGTCATTTCATTCTGAGAAGGGCTCTTTGCATTTGAAGTTGTTCTTTTGTGCTGTGAAAAAGTTAATATGTGTAAAGCTTTAACACTAGAATCCCTGAAGCTTACGATTTTTTTCATTGTCCCTGACCTCCTTAAATTTTCCTGACATACACCAGGAAGCTCGTAGCTCCTTATCACTGCACTAATAGCCCACTTTTGTTTTGCTAATGTGTGGTTTGGCAGAACGCAGCCTGCTATACCCCCCAACCCCCTCCCATTCAGTCAAATGAAGGCATATTCCTGCTTCAGTCCACACAGTTCAAGTCTGTGTTGAAGTATTTATTTGGCGATACTTTTGAAAGGAATTATATAGGTAATGAAATATCATGATTTCAAATAGATACATTTCATGTGTGTTCCGTATCTACAAAGATCTGTGTAAATATAGAAGGACAGAGGAAATGTGAGGCAAAGAATGCTGAACACACAGCTAAAACAGAAAATGTTTTCATATGTTATAGTAATAATGACATAATTTTGACATGAAGTGTAGGATGTGTGAAGCCCAAATATCCAAGAAACACTTTCAGAAGAGGTGAACAAAACAAGTATGCTTTTATTCAAGAATAAAACTGAAGAAAATGAAATTGCTTAATTGACATATTGCTGAAGCCCAACTATCAATCAGTACAAAATAAAAGACATTCGTATACATGTGTGTTTGCGTGTTTCAGTTTCAACCAGTTGTCACAGTGGTAACGCTGCTGTGTCGTGGATCCGTGCAGATGGTGCAGTGGATAAGCTATTGTTTAGCAATGGTGAGGTAATAGGTTCAAATCCTGAGTCTTCTCTTTATTTGAGTAGTGAGCTGCTGTTATTATTATTATTATTATTATCATCATATAACAAAAACATATGATTGATGTGAGTCTGTAGCATCCTGTGTATATGTATGTTACTTGTAAAAGATGTTACTTTTCCTCGCACATGGACATTCACATCAACATGTCATTTGAACGATTTTTTTTTTCAGTTTTATTCTTGGATTCTTGATTAAAAAAATCAAATAATATGTTGATGTGAATGTCCATGTGCGAGGAAAAGTAACATCCACCATAGACACTACGGGGCCTGTTTGTTCAGCAATACACCACGAAGAAATGATTGAGCTGCGTTTGTGTGTCTGCTTTTATCCCTTCAGCGCTAACTTTTACAAGTACCATAAATTTACACAAGCCGTTACAGACTCAAATCAAATGTATGTTTTTATTATATACTTTATTAGTAACAATAATAGCATCTCACTATTCAAAATGGTAAATGCGAGTAGTACCTAAGATCAAACCCGCAATTTCTTGATTATGTAGCTGCAGACCTTACCTCTGCACCAGCCTAGTGGACGTGTCTACTTTGTATCGATTGACAGTTGGGCTTCAGGTTTTACACATTGCCAGTAACATGTAAACAACATTTTTTTTTCTTCAGTTGTATTCTTGAATAAAAGCGCAGTTTTTTTTATACCATTTGTAGAGAAAAGCCAAGCAAAATGACAGCTTTTATTGGCTAACTAAAAAGATTACAATATGCAAGCTTTCGAGGCAACTCAGGCCCCTTCTTCAGGCAAGATGTAATCATTCATAATGGCTAACACGGTACAACACCCTAGTACTACAGTTATACCATTTGTGAAAGTGTTTATTTGATGTTTGGACTTCAGTCTTCAGACATTATACAGTTCATGTCAACATTTTGTCAATTATTACTATAACATAAAAAAGGATTCTGTTTTAATTATGTGTTCAACATTTCTTTCCTCACATTTCCTGTCATCCTACATTTATACAGATTGTTGTATTCCAAATAATGATACATTATTTATCCTGTACAACTCCAGACACTTTACACCCAGCTCTGAGAATATTGCATCTGACTTGACTTTGGCTGTCTCGGTGGGGGATGAGTGAGCAAGCTGCCTGCTGCCAGTGCTGATTGACACATTTGCAAAACAAAGACACTGTTAACGTTGTGAGAGGGAATTTAAGGTGGCCTGTCATTTTCGTAGGCTTCAGGGATTCTAGTGTTAATGTATAGTAGACTACCTGGCAGATTAAGAAAACCTGGACTTAACCTGTGTTTATTGTATGCAACTGTGGTCCAGCAATATCATGAGCCATTCGTAGTTCATGAATCTGTTTCCATCTCTACATGGGTATTTATTGTATGGAGCCTGTTACAGATCTAAATAAATAATTTTTTTTTTTTTGGAATCTTCTGAACCATTCTTAAGAATTTCTAAGATTGCACATGGCTGTATATATTGCAATTACAGTCTTTGAACTTTCACACCATCATCTGTTGCTAGCATGAAATTAGATTAGTGATTAGTTAACTTTTTTGTTAAAGGAGATTAATGTCTTACTTGTATGCATCCTTACTTTTGCACCTTACTTTCCTTTAAATAGCAGAACTCTCTCTATATAGCACCCATTTCTAATTCGATTTTGGGCACTGTATCCTGCTGCTGAGATCCAGCCCTGATATTTTCTTTGAAGTAGAGGTATGCTCAACCATTTATTGTGTGCCATGCCCTAGGCAGTACACAACCTGCTATTGGGGGCAAAAACGTAATTTAGCCTTAGCTGATGCAGACAGTGCACTGGGTTTTAAAGTGAGGACAGGATATTTTCCTATTGTTTCATACTGCTGCATAGATTTGTCCATCAACATTTATAAAAAAAAGGAATTTATGGTCACTTTTCTTGCTGACCAAAGCAACTAAAAGCCTGGGCTATCTTAGCAAGAGTGTCAATTGTGATTGATATTGAATTTTCAGATGGAGAGAAAACACAGTTACTTAGAGAAGTTATTATCCAGTTTTGTTAGGGTTCAGTGTTGAGTATGAAGTCAGACCATATCTCATTTCCAAGACCTGCTGTGAAAATCTGACATACTAAGCCAAAAAAGAGGGTAATAATGTTGTGTTTTATACAGTATATTCCACCCAGTGGAGTCTCTGTCTATTGAGGCATATCCTACCACAGATAATATTGCTATTATCTGTGAGAACATGAAAGTTTTATCAATTCAAGACATTCCAACTCTAGATTATATGTAATCTAATCTAGAATAATTATGTCTGGTAACCTTTGAAATGCAATTCTGGCATATGTGACAGAACAATATTGTATCATAATTTAAAAAGCAAAGTTCACATTTTATTTCTGTGATACCATTTGCCACTTTTATTTCCTTCAATAATCTCAGATTATATAATCGTAATTTTTGGATCCATGGCAATTTCTTTACCCCTTATTCTAGGAGGTATTTTTTTTTCTACAGTACACCATAGCCTGCGGTGGGCTGGCACCCTGCCCGGGATTTGTTCCTGCCTTGCACCCTGTGTTGGCTGGGATTGGCTCCAGCAGACCCCCGTGACCCTGTGTTGGGATATAGCAGGTTGGATAATGGATGGATGGATACACCATAGCTATTATTATTATTAATAATAACAATAATAACAATCTTTTACAAACTCTTACATTTCGTAAATATGATGATGTCGTCATCTTCAATAGCAATCCATTTATTTTGGTAATTCATACTAATGTATTCTAGTGGTCTTTATTGGTAATGCATTTCCACAAATATCTGCTTTAGGAAACACTCAAGCATATACAGTATCAAGGGACAAAGCACTTCATATGTCTCTCATAAAAAATAAAGTAAATTGCAAATTAGAAGGATATCACAACATCGCTAAGATTGATGAAGAATATGCAAACTCGCCTAATGATATGCTATATACCTTATAAATAAAGGTTGTCACTACAAACAGAATGTTATCTTATGATACAGGAGAAAAAGAGCAACTAATTATTAAGCCACATTTATTATAAGTTTGAATAAAAGCTTAATAGGATTATAAAAAAAAACTGAGAAACCACTCACATTATCTCATTATGCATAAATGAGGTCCTTTTCTTTGTAGGTGACCCAGAGGCTGACTTACCAAAGTCTTGGATTTATTCAAACCATATGAACACATCTTAATTTTGTTAACTGATTTCTCTCCCTCCCCTCACAAAGTACTAGTACAGAATCAAAATGTTAACTTTTAAATTTACATGAAATGGCAAAAGGCCATTGTTGCTTTTTGGATAATTGAAATATTTTGCACATGTGCCCTTCTGTTTATTCCTTTTGATAAAAAAAAAATCTTCCCTGTCAAATCTTATTCAATCTAATCACCCTTTTTTGTGTTCCTCCTCTTAGGACACCTCTGTATTATCACATACCTCCTTTCTGCTTGGTAATGTGGCTTGAAATTTATTACTAAATTTCAGTTAACTCTTGGTTACTGGCATAACAAACTGCAACCTGACTCATTTGGAGCTCCATTGCTAGAATTAATGATGCCTCTCTAAAGAGTCTCAGTTTATGGCTTGTATCTTTGTTGTTTCAGTACAACTAAAATATTGATTACAAAAAAGAGAAACCAAAAAGGAATCTCTGTGTATATTTGAGTATAGTGAAATAGAGGTTCAGACATTTCACTTTCTCAATAAATCAGAACTGCTACAGCTTCATATATTTCTCATAGAAATAATGGACAAACTACTGAAAATTGTTAAAATTAAAAATTATGAAGCTGAAAAACAGAGCTGCTACGAAGGGGGTCCTGGCAATTATTCAACAGAATTTTATAAAATATAACTGACTGTTAAATTAGCCACATTACATAAAAAAAATAGGATAACATCCTACCCTATACTACACAGTTCAGTTAAACAGTATACATTCTCTTTCTTATTACAGTATGTAACCAGATGGGCACTCTGCCATTGCAAACATTTTTTTAAATTGCTGAGTAATCATTGGTTATCCGTCAACAATAGCAGAAAATAAAGAGGATTTTAAAACAAGGTAGGAATTAAATAAATGTAACCCTTTATGTGGATGATATAATTCACATTATTAATGATACATAAACGAGAAACAGTAGAAATGTGGACAGAAAAAGATAACTGCTCATTAATCCCCAACCCCAGGTTGTGTATAGATTTGGCAGGTGTTAGCGGCAGTGAGCCAAACTTTACAGTGAAGGGGAGTTGAAGGGACTGGCTGGCCAGGATCACAAGAAGCTTGGTTTTTGCCTGGTTGAGCTCTAGATTGTAGTCCTTCATCCAGGTTGAGATATCAGTAAGACATGCATAGACTCTGGCTGATACTGTATTATCCTCTGGAAGGAACGACAGGTACAGCTGCGTATCATCGGCATAGCACTCTGCAAATTGTGCCATCCTTCCATGGAATTGGATGATGAAGTTTGCTGCTGTTTGTACACTTTCAGTGCTGGGTGATTGGCTTCATCATAGCTATTGTTATTAGTGAAATCAAGGAGTTTCATAATGAATTGAAAACGACACTCACTCATAACTTTGCTAAAAATGGGGGTCTAAAACAACCAGTTTGTGGACCAGTACCATCTCTGGAATTTTTCACCCACTATTTCTTGCAATGTCAGAAGACAAAAAAACACCAAATCATCTGCTTTGACGGGTCAGCAGTGACTGTGACACTTCCAACACTGCTTAGCACAGTGGTTAATTTTAACAACTATTTTCTCCACCTGACTATCATCGACACATCAGAAGTAGTCCACATGATCATGATCAACATGAATTTAAGAGGTGTCAGTTTCACTCTCTGTGTCAACGTTGGTTGACCAATCCACATTGTCATCATGTTAAGACATCGAGTAGAAAACTTAAAATTAGGTAGGGGTCCGGCATGTTTACTTTAGAATTAAATTAAGCAGATTTTGCTGAGTTTTGAAAAATTCTCGAACTGATCCTCATAGATAGAATTTAATTTTCCAAATTGAGGAAGGGTGGGAGAAGGAGGAGGAGGATGTGAATGTATGTTTTCTTTGCTCCCAGGGGGTTGTGGTATATTTGGGACGTAAGCCCTGTAATTTTTATTTACTGTCTGGGTTCCCAGAAGGTTGGTTATTTGCCTTGGCTATGTTCTCCTCTTGTTTCCTGGCTTCTTTTCTTAGTCTTCACATTTATTTCACTCACTTTTCTTGACTGCTAATCTGTCAGTAGTCTGCATCCTGTGAATAAACGTTAAGAAGGCAGTTGTCTTTGATTACCTGTTGTTATTAATATCAGTAATTTTATTTCTTTTTTTGGGGCATAATCAATTTTTTGGACCTTTTATTTGGTATGTGCCAAGCTGTGAACTTAGTTTCACTTTCATTTTTTAGTTTTTTGGGACTTGTAATTTTATCTTATTGTTATGTTTTGAATTTATCACAATGCTATTTAGTTTTTTATCGTGATTCACCATTTTGAGTGTCTGTTGTCATGATTCAATTGGTCTTTGTCAGAAGGAATGGCTTCAAAATTCTGACCGTGTAACATTAGCGGCATGACACTGTTTTAAAAAAAGTACTCCTTTGTCCAAGTTTATGGATACCCTTAACAAAGACTGAAAACTTTCTTAAGATATAATGGTTATTCTGACTTCTAGTTTTTTGGGAGTCCGATTTTTGGTTTACATGTTTTGCTCTGATGCAAAATTGTTTTTTCTTGTTTTGATCCTGACTTGTGTTATGGTAAACATTCCCTTCTATAGGGTTTGCATTTATAAAAGCTTGCGTATGCACAAAAAGAGACAAGAAATGTGTCTAAGCAGCTTCCCAAGCAAACACCAGTATTTATAAAAGAAAACTTGATGGGGTACCACACGACAGCATTTCAGAGAAACTGGGAAATGTCAACACCCTTGATCAAGTAAACAAATACAGCCAAACAATTGTCTAAATGATGACTCAGACACATAATTCATATCACCAAGCTGGTATTATAATGTGCGCTGATCTGAAAAACATAATACACTACACTCTTTTCCAATGGAAGTCTGGAACAGGCATCACTCTCTGATCATCACTGTACTGAGACTCACTTTAACCAGTCAGTACTATTTGTATGGGTTACCTGCTGGTTATTTAATTTCTTCTTAATTCAGAATCTAAGGTTCTGTATGAATTCCTTCACTATATTAGATGAGTTCACAGCAGAATGTTTAAATCTGTCGAGGATCCTACATACAGTATGTGTGAATGACTATAGAAGAAGCCATACATGATTTTCCTATTTGATATACAGCTGGTGAAGCCCATAAATGCAGGCCAAAAATAGAGAAACCAGAGTTCCATTGAACATATTTGGAAGAAGAATGATGCCTCCCAATGTGATGGACTCAGAATATGAAGTGATAATATCCAATTTGAGATATGAGTTAAATATACTCCAAAAATGTCTGAATTTGATATCCATACACAGCAGGATTCAATATACTGTGTTATGTCTCCAGTGTGAAAGTTTTACATTGATAACATAAAAATTGCTGAAACCTTAAGCATCCATGTCCATTTCAACCATGAAAAATAATAATAGTTTTTTTGGAGTTCTACTCCTTTCTGCAGAAACTCTCTTATTCTCCTCACTAAGCTTAATTCTTTTCTAGATAAGCCATCTCTTTCTACTTTAAAGATGTTGCTCTGCTGGATTCCCTGATTACTTTGTCCATCAGAGCATAAGTTCTTCATTCAAGTTGAACTTTGCAAACAAACTTTGCCATGATCACATTCCTTTACAAATTGAGCTACGGTCCATGATTATTTTAGCTTTCCTACTATTTCATTAAATTAATTCTGAAACAAAATTTTAGGTAGATATCTGCAACTGGTTAATATGAGAACAGGCTCTGAGCACGTTTGTTTCCTGTGCTCTTTTATTTTTTCATTTAACTTTATAATGATAAAGCATTCATTAGGAGAACTTTCTAGAGGAAGTTTCCACTCAACTGTTCAGTTAATAGATTATTTAACATTGTATGCTGTGCTGGCCAGAACCAGCCACTAGAGGAACCTGAGGTCAGCTAACTTGATACCTCATCTACCTTCACGTGTTAACCACTGGCTTACAAAGTTCAACAGATACATTTTGCCAGGAGTAGAACATTGATTGGTAGAAGCTTTGAGAACATTGCACATTCCTGATCAGGACTGGCTCAAATACATATATATGAGAGGAATGTTGGCTTCTAAACTACAATTTCCCATTGATCCAAGGGGTATAGTAAGGAAGCAGAAGACCAGCATACATATAGGGTCCACCATTACCCCACAGTCACTGCCCCCTCTTCCATCATATCCATCTAGAGGACATACTGGACCAAAAATCTACCAGCTCAGAAGTAAAACACAAGATTTGACAAAGTCACTTAATATTTATGCACTTACTAGACTTCTAGTAAGAACAGCTGCTATCCAGTAAGGCTGTATGGAGTGTTTGATATGCTCATCTTGCTTTGCTTTTGCTCTAGGCACATTTAAAATTCTAATCTATATAATGTTCTGAGTGATAATGAGTTATGAAGTTGTTTTGTTACGAGAAAACATGGAAATGATTGGGCATTTTGGTGAACTTGTTGAAATGCTTTGAAATCAATGAGAAAGGAGAAACGGAACTAGTTTTGAGTGGATTATAATGGTGCATTGGTTTTTTAAGTGTCCCTGAGGGCCAAGAAAACATTTGTCAGCTATACTGGACTGATTAATGTGGCCAAAAATATGATCTGAGCTATGGATAATATTTTGCTCCCCTCTCTTATGTGCTTACCTCATTCAATTCATTTGAAAATATATTCATTTACAAAATTAACTGGTCTAAATATGCTCTTCTTTCGTTAAAACACCTCTGTCGCCCATGTGTTTTCCCTTTTTGTGTTTGATTGGTCAATTAATTTAAATAGTTTGGTATTGATATCAATTTCATAATACAGAGCATCATAACCTCAAGCTTATCAACACATTTTTAAAAGTGTTAAGAAGACTCTTACCTTCTAGTCTTCTCTCTCTTTATCATTTTGCTTCAGACTGGCAATCATTACAATGAACATGGTTCATCATTTTAATTGTAGCAGTGCAATGTTGCCACTTTCCTATCCACTACCTACTAGACAGATGTTAGATCTTTAATACCATGTTTTTTTTGTGAAATAATAAAAAACCATCAGATACCTTTAATTAGGTACAAGTCTGACATTACAACATTTAGAGTTGTATCATTGGGCATTTACTCTTTCTCTGATTTGAATCTGATAAAACATCCTTGTCAATCTCCCTCCTTAGTTTTCTCTTGAATCTGATACAGTGGTGTCTTAATTCCCCTTTGGTCTTACTTTCTCTGCCCTTAAATTAATTATTTCTTATGCTTTAAGGACTTGGTGCAAAGTGAGAAATTTCCCAGTCCATGTCCAGTTTAGTACACACACATCTCTATTTTGCTCCAGACATTCCAGCCACTAAGGTTCAGTTACAATACCTCCACTTCCTCTTTTATTACTTCTATTTAAAACTCATCTCCATAATCCCTCTCTGTAACTTTTTCTGACTTTCTCACACTTTGAAAATGATGAATTATTGTATATAGCATTCTTTGTAAGTCATTCTACAATACCATTATTCTCAATCGGGGAGTTAATTTCTCCAAATGGGAGTTTTATGTTAAATAACAAAACAGGAGGGAGCCTCACATTTTAGTCTTGAGGTGATGTTGTATCGCTTATATTGTCATTCTTATACGTCTGTTGTCTATACTCTGCTTAGTACGTAAATGTTTCTTAATAACATTTGTTTCTCTAGTTAGTATGGAGTGATGATAATTGGCACAGCATTTAGATGGGCCTGTAAGTTCTTCTGTTTTTGTTTTTAAGAAGAACAGCTTTATATTGTGTGAAATAATCAGACTCAACACACTCAAAAAGGTTTGGGGCAGCCACCCATGTAATATCCCTGGCTGCAATGGGTTTTGAAATTCAGACTGAAGTGTCTTCAGTGGAGTCCAAATACTAACTGACTACAGGTTGTAAAAATTGCAGCTTTAAATGCCAAGACCTGAAGTGACATATGGGAACCGGTAGTGACCTTCTTCTGACGTCATAACCAGAAGTCTTTCAGGCACTGGAACTAATGTTATTTCAGGTGCCGGAACCAGAAGTGATGTCTTCAGGGATGAGCCGGACAGGTTTTCCCACATCTGGGGCCTCATGTATAAATGGTGCGTACGCACAAAACTGTTGTGTACTCCCATTTCCACGCTCAAATCACGATGTATATAACCTAAACTCGGTGTAAAGCCATGCACATTTTCACGGTAGCTAAATGCTTGGTGTACGCAAGTTCTCTGCTTGGTTTTGCAAACTGGCGGCACCCAGCGTCAAAGCAGTGCTTTTGTTCCAGTGTGGTTTCCCTTTCTTTTTTAGATCAACATTCCTGACGCGGTTTCATCATATACACTGAAATTAACCGCATATTGTTTATTAGTTTAAGGCATCTGATTGTAATTAACCTGTAACAATATAATGGTCCACGGAATGGCCAAACTATTCCATATACCATAGCTGCTTTAGCATTGTTACTCTCACTGTACCTTCTTCTTTCAGCTGTTCCCGTTAGGGGTTGCCACAACAGATCATCTTTTTCCATATTACTATTTATTTAGTATTTATATCACTGTATCTGAGTGTGGAATCACAGCTCTACAGTAGCTGAGCGGAAAGAGAATTATCGGTATACAGCATCTAACACATACTGCCTCAGCCATGCTGCCTATTTGAACTGCTCCCATACGGCAAATGCTTCAGAGCCTTTCCTGTACTGACCTCGCGGTTCAGAAACAGTTTCATCCTAAACGCAATCAATCAGTCCATCAAGTGCTCCTTGTAGAACTGTTTGTACTTATAAGTACAATTATCTCACTGTAAACTTGCGATACATTTATAATATTACACAACCTGCGCCACTTTATAAAGTGCATATTTACATATAATGACGATATCATTTTTAAGATGAAATGCAGCAAAATATGTTTATTATATTATACAGATAAAACTTTAACTTCATTTAAATAATGTATACTGTTAATAATTAAACATGTGAGGACACGGTGTCGCAGTACTAGGAAGGAGCTGCCACCCCGTTCACGGATTGTTCCTGCCTCGCGCTGTAATCTTGCTGGGGCTGGCGTGACACTGGAAGGATAGATGGATAGAATAATTAAACATGTACTACGAAGATATTTCAATGTTCCTTAAATGTTTTGAAGAATCGGCATTCTCAGCTTACAGATGGCTTAACGTCTATTATTGTGTTGCGATTGGGAATTTGGAGAAAGAAAAGGAAGGACAAGAATTGGGGGTTAGTACGTTTGAAAGAGACAGTGCTGCTGCAGTTAATGGGCACGGCGCAGCAATCATCTTGCGGCGGGCAAGAACAATCTCTGGACAGGGCGCCAGCTCGTCACTATCACTGCCCCACCGTGTTCCCATGTTTAATACATGCTTTAATTCCTATCATCATGAAAATTATATCTAGTATACATCTCAGTATTTTAATTATTCAGAGAGCTGTAATATCATGTAATGGATTCTGTGTCCTGTCGGATGAAGAGAAAGCCCATTTAAGAAGCACATAGTGATTCACACACATAGAGCATAGAGAAGAACATATACAAAACAAAGCATTTAACATGCTACTTTAGTTACGATTTGATTTGAGAAACTAGTAAATTAAACAATTTTAAGATGAAGTTTAAGATGTTCTACTTTAATGACAAAATAACCTATGTGATTAAAGTGGAAATTTCGAGATAAAAGTTGACATTTCGAGCTTTTTTCCCCACTGTGTCCCAATATTTTTTTCTTTTCTCTGTACCCTAATAAGCTTTTATATGACACTCAGATTGTGGGCTACGACTCGCCTTTTCACGGCTACTTTAATATCTGACAACTTCTTTTTTATTTTGGGTACTGTTCGACTTTGTGAACTTGAGCTTTCGAGTTTCTCCGACACTCTATGTCACTCGATCAAGTTCCTTTTGTTATTTATACTGCTGTTTAAACCAACAAATAGTACGTTTTTCCTTGCCTCCATCTGGTTTTCACTGAAATTCTTCTATTTCCCCTGTGCTTTTCCCATTGCCTTTTCACAGAAGGCTGAGCTTAAGGGCTATTTATATTGATTTTCATATTCAAAGAGGTGTAATTCATGGGAGGAGTTTGGGAGTGGCAGCAGCCACATGCACGTGCATTACTTTTCACACTGACTGGGATTTATGGAGTGGAAGAACGTGGAAGTTGGCCAACGCACAGATTTATGCATCTGGATTTGTTTGTGCATACGCACATTTCCGCTTTTGTCCTTACACCATGTTTTAGTGTGAAGTCTATGCACGGCGTTATGCATGAGGCCCTTGGTCTGTAGAGACAACAGAAGAAAGTTTACCTCACCCCGCCACCCCCTGGCCTGGCGTGGAATTACCCTCACTTGGTCCATACAACTTCCTCCTACTCACATGTGCATTACAATTGATTTATTCCACAACAGATTCATCTAAGATTGTATTTCTTCAATGATTGTCTCAGTCATGATGACTTATATCTGGTGTACCTACTGGAAAAATGAGCGTTGATCAACAAATAGGCAGGATTTGATGCAACACTGATCTGAGCTCACCCAAAACAAAAAAAATGAGGTCCCACTGGATATCATGTTAATTACTGAAAGTCTCAGATGTTTGATGCATGTAGTGTTATATTTGCCACAGTGCATCTTGTTGTGCATAGTAACTGAACTGAATGTATTAATATTACTGTGGTTATTTTTCTTTATGTATTTTGTTTTATGGATATGAGTAAAGTCAAACTAAATTTATTTTTTAATTGTTATTACATACAGATTTTAACTGGCTTTCTCAAGGACTTTGTGATGATCTGAGATCAGAAATGATTATATTCCTATCAAAACAAAAACTGTGACATAGTGTAGTTATTCAAAGATACATATTGGAACATGAAATTATATAACCTTGCAGATATACTTTTGAAAATGCTTATCACTTCAGGAAGCACATAAAACAAAACTGAACATTTCTAATAAAATAGAAGACCCCTGCCCCTCACAAAAAATAAGCATTTGATACAAAGAATTGGAAATCATTTCTTTGATATCTTCAAAACTTAGATGACAAAATGAATAGGGCAGAGAAAAGAAATGAAGATTACAATTTTAAACAACTTAAACTTACTGCGATCAATCTTTTACAAAATGTCATTAGTTAAATTTGACTATTTT
This sequence comes from Erpetoichthys calabaricus, assembly GCF_900747795.2. NCBI lineage: Eukaryota > Metazoa > Chordata > Cladistia > Polypteriformes > Polypteridae > Erpetoichthys > Erpetoichthys calabaricus. The sequence goes on from NC_041399.2 coordinate 93,575,886, forward strand.
CCTGAAAGCCAGGACTCAAATGCAGTTTTTTTTGTGGGTTATGGATCCATTTAATCTCAATGAACAAGTTAAGAATGATCTATCAATGAATGAAGACTATAGTATATGTTGAATGATATTTTCCTCAGACGTTAGACTACTTTACTTAATGGGGAACACTTTAGCTACAGCAAAAATTTACTCTTGGGTAGCACAACTTTTATATAGGCTTTTTTGGTGTTAATAACACAACTCATCAGATAAGTGGTTATTCATCTGTTCAATGTGGCCCACTAAAACAACTTCATTTTGGAATGGTCAGAGGTGGCCTAAGTGAGACATATGTCTCTTTATATTGCATATTTCACCATAAGACCTGGGGATCCTTCATATTCATATGTACTTTTACCAGCATATCAACAGCCACACTGCACGGGTATGAATAGCCACTTTATTTATGCTGTGAGTTATAGAAGCCTTTGTTAAGATCTTGTTATGCAACAGTAAGTGAGCAATAGATGCATTTTTGCAGTACCTAAAGTAAAGTGTTATCACTTCGTACCACTTTTAAGTCAATAGACATTTAAAATCTTACTATAGTTTGCTTACCCTGTTCAGGATTAAGCTTAGGAAATGGCATGGTATGGAATGCTTACGTGAAAGTGAAATTTTGTCTTCACTGCAACTAAAACAAATGACCAAAATAGGCTAAATACAGTGTGACACCTACATTAAGGCTGTATTTAACAAACTTTACAACATATATTGATTTTTTGTGTAATACAATGCCAGCATATTCTTTTTTTAATTCAGTTTTTATTATTTAATCTTTTTCAATAAATATTTAGAAATATGCTTTGAAATATTTTGTTTTCACATAAGTGATTTTTAATTCTCATGTGGGTTTTGCGGAACAAACTTTTTTTGTATAGGGCTCCGCAGTCCCAAAAACATTAAGAAACACTGGTGCAGAGTACAAGTGAAAGGAGACTATGCTTAAGCTATATAATTCATTATTGTGGTCTTCTGTACAGTTTTGGTTTCCATATTACAAAAAGACGTAGCAGCACTAGAGGAATTTCAGTGAAGATCAGCTATGCTGATTCCAAGATTGAGAGGTATGACCGATAAGAAAAGTTTGAAGGAGGTGAGCTCTTCTATTTAAGCAAACAGTGTTGACAGGATCGAAGTTGAAGTGTTAACATTTATTAAGGGAATTAATATAGTGGATCCCAGCTGTTAACGTCAGAAGAATTTTTCAACACAAACACACAATTTCACACAAGTTTTAGTAAGCCTTTCTTCACAAAAATAGCCATAGACACATGGAATAACTTCTCAAAATTTTGTGGTAGCGTAGGACTTTCAGGACCTACAAATCTCAACTTGATTATATTTTGAAGAAATTATAGCATCAATGAGCTTGTGGGGCTGAATTGCCCCTTCTTGTCAAAATTATTCTTATGTTTTTATTGTTATGCCATAGATCTAACTATGAATCTAACTACTATTAATAAATGATGAATGCCTCAAGCACATTCCTGTAAATGCTCTGGAAATACTGGTTCTCATCATTTGTCCTGATGTCTCTAACTTTCTACTGATAAACCTCTAGTATTTCAAATGTTCCTTTTTTTAGATCTCTATTCTCTAACGCCTACTGTTATCCAGCAGAGGTTAATTTCTTTAGGTACAATTTCTGTAAAAAGAGCATTAGTCTCTCATTGGAAATCCCTTATTCTCTTTTTTATTTTATGGAAATCTTTTTTTTTTTACTTGAACTGGGTTATCTGGTGCCAACATTGAAACTAGTGATCGTCCCCAGGGTGTCCAGAGGAACTGCAGAGTGCCCACCTGCAAGAACTCTAAGAAGACAAAATCTTCCAGGTCAACATGTAACGGCCGACCCCTTACCCAGCCGGCAGCTACACTACCAAGACCTGTGCCTTGATGAATTACTGAGGCTAAAATACATATACCAAGCTGTACCTCTAACAAATAATATTTTCCCCTCGATCAACGGTTTAAACACAAGCACACAAAAGCAGGTATGTCAAATAAGTGAATAAATATATTAAATGGAACACAATAACAAAACACTACTGCACATTCCCCACGTAGAAAAAATATATGTATATCCGTCCACCAAAGCAACAACGTGAAAACACCATATATACAATAACAAACTCTCCCTTGCCCTTGTAGCATATAACAAACACAAAACACAAATAACAACAATGGATGAATACGGAAATGACAATGATCATGAACTTGAGTCCGGGTATATTACTGTCCTAAATACGGATGACTGATCAACAAAGAATGTGTTTGAATATCCCGGAAAATGGAACAATCTCACCGTGCTTCCTCGGCGTGTGGTGGATAATGAAGTCCAACCCCAGGGTCTCTGGCGATGATTGAGCTGAAGTGAATCCGACTGAATGAAAAACAAACTTGGATATAAAGAACAATGAGAAAAATAGCAGGAAATGGTGGTTCGTTGTCATTAAATGAACTCTCCGTCTTTCTCCTTCCTCCTCTCCCTCTTCTTTCCCTCCTGATCATTTAAATAGTAAAGAGCTGGATGTAACTGATTTTGAACAGGTGCTTTCCGTCCTGGGGCTGTGGTCTCTATCCCTCATCCGTCCCCTTGCACTTACGGGGACAACATTCACTGACGTACACATAACGAACAGTAAACGGGACGATGGAAATAACACACACTTAGCACACACATCAAGTACATTATTACTATGTAGCCCCGCTACATAACCCCCCCCCCCCCCCCCAACCTTGGACAAGGGAGGGCCGAAGTACGGCTTGAGATTGGCCACATGAATAGTGTCTAGCTTGGTGTTAGTGCCGATACCCCTTTGAACCTGGAAATTAACGGACCCTGTTTGAGAAATGATTTGGGCTGGACCTAGCCATTTAGGCGCTAGCTTGGCGGAGAACCTTTTGCAGGCATCCGAGAGATGGTGAGCTCTAATCCAGACCAAATCACCTGGCTGAAAGTGCGCTTCCTTACGCCGGGCATTATACAACTTGGCGTGTCTCGATGTCGAACTCACCAACCTCTGTTGGATTCTCCGCCGCAATTCCTCAAACTTAAGTAAATTTTTGTACCTGTTGGTTTTTGAACTAGGGGCTCTGGGAAGGAGTCGGTCAAATGGGCCCTTCAGCTGTCTTCCCAGCGCAACTAAAGCGGGTGTCTCACATGTGGCTTCATGCAGAGCGGTGTTCAGGGCAAACTGGAGCTCAGGAAGCCATTTATCCCAATCCTGATGGCGTTCACCCACATAGGAGGCTATCATGTTCTTCAGGGTCCAATTCACTCGCTCTGTCATGTTGGCCTGGGGTTGGTAAGCTGTTGTCTGGCTTTTCTTCACTCCCCAGGCTGTATAAATTTCATCCAATACAGAGCTTGTGAACTGCGGACCCCAGTCTGAAACAATGTTCTTCGGCCCCCCCAGCGGGTGAAGATTTCATTCTTCAGGGTGGAGCATATTTTGTTGATCTTTGTGTCCATTAATGCAAACAGCTCCACCCACTTCGAAAAATAATCAATCACCACCATCAGGACGGTTTTCCTCGAGCTGGTAACAGGAAATGGCCCCATCAGGTCGACTCCCAAAGTCTCCCCTGGTCCATCAGCGATTGTCGATTGTAAAAATCCTGCCGGTTTACCAGGTGGGTTTTTGGGCTACTGGCAGGTTAAGCACTTTTTCACGTGGTGGCAAACGTCTTTCCGGACAGACGGCCACCACGCAAACCCCAGGATCTTCAACAAAGTTTTGGCCCTTCCAAGGTGACCACCTAAAGGACTGTCATGATAATAGCTCACGAAGTCGGGGATGAGCTCTTCCGGGACCACTAGTTGGTGTTGTAGACCCCCAAGAGAGGATGTAGTGGTCCTGTACAGAACCCCCTGGAGGTCCATGAAGTATACCCGGTCAGTGCGCTGCTCCTCCAGTCCCTCCCTGATGTTCTGGCAGAATGGACTGGTGGCTTGTGTTTGAGCCAGGTCTTGAAGGCTTCTTGGCAGAGGGAGGACCATCTTCTTTGCCTCTGCCAAACACACCATCCCCGGTGGCTCTGACGCCCTGGACAGAGCATCAGGCAAGATATTCCCACAGCCCTTCTGATAGGTCACCCTCAAAGTAAAGTTCTGGAGGTGGAGTACCCACCTGGTTAGACGGGAGGAGGTCTTCAGGTGATTAAACACCCAGGTCAGAGTGTGATGGTCTGTGTACACTTTAAACTCAACCCCCTCCAGATAGTGTCTCCATTTTTCCGCAGCCCACATGGCGGCCAAACACTCCTTTTCAGCCGTCGAATAATTCAGTTCAGCGCCATGCAATGCTCGAGAGGCATATGCGATGACATGTTCAGCCTGAAGGATTTTTTGAGTGAGCTGCTATATCAGCCATCCTGGGGATGAACTTGTGATACCACCCCACTATCCCAAGGAAACGTTGTAAAGATTTCAAATCCGTGGGCGTGGGGTAGTCCCAGATGGCTAAGGTCTTCTCGGGGTCTACAGCGATCCCCTCCGATGAAAGAATGTGCCCAAGGATGCGGATGTGGGGTTGAATGAAGGTACATTTCTTCGTGTTCAGCGTGAGGTGCGCTTGATGAAATTGTTGGAAGATGGTGTCCAAGTCCTGGAGATGTTCTTTAATAGAAGCGGAGTAAACAATGATGTCATCGATATAAACAAAGCAGATCTTGCCTATCAACCCCCTCAGTACTTGTTCCATGAGCCGCTGGAAGGTGGACCCAGCATTTTTAAGCCCAAAAGGCTTGACTTTGAATTGGAACAAGCCTTCGGGGGTGATGACATCTTCTTCTTACTTCCCTCGTCCAATCGGCACCTGCCAGTAGCCACTGCAGAGGTCCAGTGTACTGAAAACTGCAGCTCCATTTAGTGACTCCAGAATCTCATGAACCAGGGGCATGGGATATGCGTCCAGGCTCATCTTCCCGTTAACTCCCCCGTAGTCCACAGAAATGATAGGTGTCATCAGTTTTCTTCACGAGGACTACAGGGGACAGCCAGGAGGAGGAAGATGGCTCGATTATTCCCTCGGCGAGCATTTGATCCAGATATTCTTTCATTATGCCCTTCTTTAGTTGAGAAACGCGGTAGGCTCGGTGCCATACTGGAATTTCATCCGAGGTGTGGATCACGTGGGTAACCCCACAGGCGACTCCTAAATTTTCACTCCACACCTCAGCCCATTTCTTCAGCACCGGCCTCACCTTTTCGGGCCGTTCCTCTACAGTGGTTGCTGCAGAGGTTCTTGCATCACTCCTCACTGCCGCATTGAAACCAATGAATTCTGAGCCCAGATTTTCTTTTGATTTATGAATGAATTCGCATATCCCTTCCCCCGGCACCATATACCCCCTGGGACTGAGATGGATGGTCATCATTATGGTGGTCAAAGAATCCAGCCCAAAGAGTAATGGGACAGACAGGTGCCGGTCATCCAGGAAATAGGTTTCCATCTCCCAGGTGGTGGAGAGTACACTGTACCTCAAGGGGACTATGCCCAGGGCCCTGTGTTCACTCCCATCTGCCAATACGAATCGAACAGACGGGGCATATGTTAAATTGACTGACGGTCGGCTAATCTTATTCCAAATGCTATAACGTGTTAAGGTGTGATGGCTCCCTGTATCCACCACTGCATCCACCTGCCACCCCCGCAGCTTCACTGGGATGATCAGGAGGGACGTACTTGCTTGCATGATGGAGAGATCAGCTTCCGACCGGCAAGGTTTGGCTCGCTGGGGTTTTAGGGGCTGGGTTTCTTGTGTACTGGCTTGTACTTTGTTCCAGTACGTTTTTGAGTTTCCCCAGTCCCGTTCCACTTGCTGGCCCACCTTCACCAGGTCTTCCACCGACCCCACAACCCCCCTGAGACCCCCAGCTAACCTCGGGTTACAGGCATTAAGCATGCGGCGGACCACCTCTTCTTCCTGTCTACATTGTTTCCATTGGAGTAAGAGTTCAGATTTAATTGACAAGCTTATGGTGAATACAGTTCTACGTTTGTGCTTCTTTGTCTGGCAAAAATCATCTCATCCTTAATTAATACTTCTTGTTTTCAGATGATATTCAGAAAGCAAGTTAACTAAATTTGGGCAAATTTCAAAACTGTTCATCTTCAGAAAAGATCAAATATGTGTTAATTTGTAATGCAGGTGGCGTAGGAGCAGCTGGCTTTTGCATTTTAGTCAAGTATTTGATTTTAAAAGAGAAGATCTTGAGTACCACTTAAAACCAAACAAACTGGGACACTGCCTTGTAAGTCCAACAGGATACAAATTTATATTGATATTCTAGATTTTCTGAATTACAGGATGTATCTCTATATGTATGTATTCTGCCTCACATCTTCAGAATCAGGGAGTTAGTGCTGGGTAAATCACTTTCTGTGTGTGTGGTATAGCGGCTCCGCGTTTCTGAATGAAGGCCAGTTTTTAAAGAATCCATATGGCCGTGTCAGTCTCCGTGGGCGCACTTGTGCAGCTGCGTGGTGTTGATGGGGTAATTGGGGCGAGTCGCACTTGCACACAAGGGTGCGATCATTCTCAATTGCTTAATCGGCTTCCTGCGGTGCATGACTGAGGTGTTGCACCCACGGAGCTGTATAAGTACGGGTTGGCACAGGAGATCAGGAGGAAAAAAGACGGAATAAAAGAAAACAAAAGAGGCTTATAGAGCAAGAGCAGCATCAGGAGTGAAACAGAGCAGATAAGCCAGCCAGCTGGATGACAGAGGTCAGCACGGTCAGGGGTCCCATGTGGAGTGAAGGATTGGCGCTCAAGGGACGGATCGTGCCCACTGAATGGTAGGAGTGTGTTTGATGTCCTCCCTAAGGATCTGAGGGACAACTACGTGTGCAAGAAGGAAGACGGGAGGACATTCGACCCCGAGTGGTCTGGCAGATGCCGGCGGAGGCAGCCAAGACAGGGGTCGGTAGCAAGAGGACCGCAACTGCTGAAGTCTCTTCAGCTGAGCAAACCTTGGGTGAGCTGGAGAGACTGGAAGGAGCTGTGTTTGGCTGCTGTGGCCCCAATGACGGCTGTAGGTTTTTTAAATCTCGTGTTATTAGCCTTGTTTTAAACCTTTGGGATTTTTACCTTTTTATGGATTTATTTATTTGTGGAACTTTGTTGCACTGCACTTTAGTTGGACACTGTTTGTTTTTGTTTTAATGAAAGCACTTGGACCTTTTGCACTATCCCCTTGCTCAGTTTGATTTGTCCCCATCAGACCAGCTCATCCAGTTACATTATGTATGGTGTTGGGTTGAGAGGCTCCCAGAAGAGTGGTGGGAGCATGGAGAAGGACCTGCACCATCACAGTATGGTGTTTGCATATTTTTTCTAGATATATCAAATTCCTGATGACATCCCAAAGATGTGAATGTTATGTTGATTTCACTGTTCATTGGTGGTGTGTACCTGATTAGATGGGCATCTTATTAATTAAAGGATTAAAATATAGTTAGGCAGGCTGAACAGAAGTACAGTATAAGGAGCCAGTAGAGTATGTTCTCCTATTGTGCTGGAGTTTTGCACAGTGACTGGACACCTAAATAAGAATTTCATTGTACTCTATAGTCATGACTACTTCCAGTATTTTCAAAATGAGAAAATCAATAGCAAAGTGAATATGCTATAGTGTGCATTATTTATTTATCTTTTGTATACTATTTATTCATCATTATTCTTAACTAAATTTAATTTGTTTTTCATTTGCATGTAACTACTTCTTTAATATGTTGTAAAGCACTTTGAGCTACATCCTTTGTATGAAAATGTGCTATGGAAATAAATGTTGTTGTAGGTACAATTTGACAATGTCAAGTTTCAAAACAAAGAGTTTTGAAATGTGATAAAAATGCTAGTAAAATAAGAAAAAAATAGAGAATGGGGCTTGAAAGCAAACAAAGCTTCAGACTGACCAGTATTACAAAGAAGTATGAGATTGTCTTTGAATTCCACTCAAGGTACACCTTGATTAAAGCTTTAGGCGAAAACTGAGAAAAGTAAGAATGATCACAAAGTGATTTAGAAAGCAACAATCTATTGAATATGCATGAACATAGCACTGAATATATACAAACACAGCACAAAGTCAGGAGACGGTAAAAGACCAGAGACAGATAACAAGTGGAAAAATATAATATCTTAATCTACAAAAAGATGCATTCACATGGTGATTCCCAACACAACCCCATAACAGTCTAAATGGATAAACACACAAGGTGCATTAAGCTTTATGTATAACCTGCTTAATGGAGGAGTTCAAGTCAGCTACACAGCTGTAAAATCTGATTAAAATTTTAAGCAGCATTTCTGTTCTACACTGTCATTATCATCATCACTTTAGTAAAAAAGATTTCTGCTTCTGGGGATTCAGTTCCCAAGTGTTTAAAGTAAATAATAAAAGGTTACTTTGCAGGATGCTTTCTGACTTCTCAGTGAAAGTCTTTAAGAATGTTGCTGTGATATAAAACGAGCTACTCTATGTAGGATGCGTACTGCCCAAGGTGCAATCTAAAAATAGACCAAAGCACATGGAGTCAAAGCTTTTAAATGAAAAGAAAATCCATTGAAGCATCTAACAATTCTTTTTGAATTGTGATATTTTTGATTTTTAAGGTAGCATGGCAGAGTATAGTGACTCTTGACTGTCTTTCCACTGTGGCAAAGCATGGGTTCAAATTGGGGTCATGGCAATGTCTGCTTGAAGTTTGCCCAGTGCTTCCATAGGTTTCCTCCCGGTTTTTTCTCCCACATGCCAATGATATGCATGTTAAGTTAAATAGCAACTTTAAGCTATCCCAGGATGAGTGAATGTAGGTGTGTGCAAGAGTGGCAAGAATAGTAAACTGGCATGTCATCCAGGGTGTTGCATTGTGCCTTGAAGATGCCAATGTGTTTCTTACATAAGAACTTAAAAATATGACAAACGAGGGGAGAGCATTCAGTCCATCGAGCCTGTTTGTTTAGCTGAAAGCTAAGTTTCCCCAATATTTCATTCAGATTCTTCTTAAAGGTGGTCACGGTTTCAGTTTCAACTGTATGTCTTGGTAGTTTGTTCCAGTTTCCCACAAATATTTGTGTAAAGAAGTGCTTCCTGGCTTCAGTTTTAAATGCACTTCTCCTTGGTTTTCACTGATATCCTCAAGGACTTGACTCACTCCTCAGCTGAAAGAATGTTGATAGATGTACTTTATCAATGTCTGTGAGGATTTTAAATACCTGGAGTGAGTCCCCCCGCAGTCTCTTCTGCTCGAGACTAAACAGGTTTAATTCTCTGAGTCTGTCACAGTTGGACATGTCCTTAAGTCCCGGGATGCACTTGGTTGCTCTCGTCTGCACAGCTTCAAGTGCTGCTATGTTTTTTTTGTACCACGGTGACCAGAACTGCACATAATACTCTAGATGTGATTTCTGTGACAAGACAGAAATCTGACAAAGACTCATTACTGCTTTACACTTTTGGTTCTGAAGCTGCTCCAAACCTCAGAGCTATGGCAATCCCAGTGAAAGTATAAGTGTGTGTATTTCTGGTGTTGTGTTTTACTTAAGATGAAAATAACAACTTCTGTATCAGGGAAATCTTTAGGCTATTTCAAAATTTCTCCCTCTAAATTTAATAGCAAAGCTAAACTCATGAGAGAATATGCCTGTTTATTTAATCAATCCTTCACAGACAAGCTGGAATTAGCAACTACACTCAAAGTATGATTGCACTGAAAAACATTTAAACCAGACAGAGATTTACCAGTTTAACCTGCTAATATACCAGAATTCTTACAAAGTCGTTTTAAAAGTAGTTCCAAATTAATACTGTTTTTTTCAGCAATTCTTTGGGAAAGAAGTAAAAATGTGAAATATGAACCAAGTGAGCTTAGATTTGTTTTGTATCATTTATTGCCCTTCATCTTTATATGTATACCTATTTTCATTTTCTATAATTCTTGTGTTATGAATACATTATGTTGTTTAATTTATTAACGTAAAGGAGTTTGGGCTAATTGTTCAAAGGTAAGTCTAACACTTCCCTGAATCATAAAAGTGAAGAAGTTTATAGTTAAAGCTGAATGTGTAAGACAGGTTGAAATCTCAGTAATCAATATAAAACTCAGCATTAATGTTTGAAATACACCATGCAATGCATATGCCTCTGTTATGTGCCATTTGGTATGGGATTCATAAAAGCAGTGTCACTGTTTGTGATGCACCATTTGTTGAACAAAGCAACCAGATGGATACACAAATGCTTGTCTTTTTATTGAGGTGTATATTGAAATTCAAATTTTTCCCAACATGGATGAAATTAGAACTTGAGTTTTTTATATTTGTTTATAGCAACCATTGACGCACGTGGAGGTAAGAATATCTATGGGACTAATTTTATGTATATACAAAGCTTATTACTTTAGGGCACATTATACAGGACATACTATGTTCCTAAGTTGACTACTGAGGTTCTAGGAACAGCGAGGCATAATCACAGACTACTGTGAAACATTACACTATTCATACACAAACGTTTTTCTTTCTATTATTTGATACAGGCAAAAAATAAATAAATAAATATAACAGGAGGCAACCAGAGAAGAAAACTGTCACTGTGATCTAGCTAAGGCCTTCAATGGAATTAACTACACTCTTTACCAGTAAATAAGAGCACAGCAGTTGAATTCAAACCCTACAGGCAAATAAAATGATTGTGCTCAGTTGGTGTAGAAAATAATGCACTCTTCATTCTTTGTAGCTAGGAGCACCTACTGACTGCTACAGCAGTACCATGGCAAGCTTTATTGATTTTGAAGAAAAATCTGTAATCAATTTTTTTAAAAATGTCTTGCCACAAATGGTAGTAGATTAAAATATGTGGTCTGGAAAATTACCTTCAAAACGGTATTGAAAAGTTATGAAATAAAACGTGGTCAGCCTAATATTTTTTGTTATTAGATTATGAGACATTTTTGAAAATAAACATATCTTTAAAAGTTTGGTAAATTCAAAAATATTGCTAGCAATTTCAAAATAATTTGATGATTAATCTACAATAACATAATTTTCTCAAACTTGCTTAATCCAGTATATTAAATGATATTATTGATTAGAACATATTATATAAAATGAAAGATGTTCTAGGGGATTTCATTTCCAAATTTCATTTTTTTTTGAAAAGTGAAGTATTATGTCATTAAGTTGTCTTTGAAGTCTGACAATATATTTTTGACATCGGGGCATACTAGTGTGCTGAGATGATGCTGCATAATAAGAGTTTTCCCTTGGCTACACAATGACTGAAGCCATGCTTATCAGAAAAAGAAAGAAAATAAAGAATATTTTCAATCACACTTTTTGACAGCTGTGTTACTTTACTGCAGTATGATGTGCCATTCATGTCACTAGACAGAGCATTCTCACAAAAAAAAAAGTTTAATGTTTATTAACATACCAAAGAAAAAGGGAAACTCACTGGAGGCCTTTTAATTTGGCATTTTTAAAATTTGTTTTGTTCTGAGCATGTAATAATTAAACTTGCAAGTTAAGCTGTCATTCATTTTCTCTTTTATTTCATGACAAGTACATTAAAGCTAACAATGTTATTAATACGACTGTGGGTTAAGGGATAGAGTTGCCTTACACAGTGTAGAACCTCATCTTGTAACGGTCATGAGGATGCTAAGATTCACAATGTCCGAAAACAACAATTTGTTTATTATATTACAGTGACCCCAGGATCACCCCCAGCTTTGTTCTAGCATGCACACACTCATGCACAGAGACACTGATAAAGAGTCTCAATTAATTGAATAGAGATAACAATAATGTGGCACAAATGAGGATGTTCGGATGGATGTGTGGAGTTACAAAAAAGGACAGAATAAGAAATGGGACAATCGGAGGTACAACTAAACTGGGAGAGGTAGCTAAGAAAGTACAGGAAAGTAAGCTGAAGTGGTATGGATATTTGATGAGGAGAGACAATGAAGATGTGGGCAAAAGAGTGATGAGAATGGAAGTATACCGGGAAGAGAAAACAAGGGAGGCCAAAGCAGAGGTGGATGGAAGCTGTTTGGAGAAAGCACATTGACCCCACATTGAAGTGGGAAAAGATGAAGAGACAGAAGAAGATAATAAAGCATGTATTAAGCAAATAAAGTAGGCATAAAAAACATTATTAACTCTTTCAGGGTGGGTGACGACTTTTGTTGAAAGAAGAAGAAGTTTTAGTTGGATTATCTTTGCTAGAAGGAAAGTTAGCTTCATTGATTTTGACCGACATTCCCTAAGAGGAGCAAACACCAGCGAAAATGGCATCGACATCTGCCAAGAGATTGAAGTGATTGCGTAGAGAGAAATACTCGGTGGACGACATTTTGCATATTATCGCTGAATTACACTCTGAATTGTCGGACTGCAATTTTGTGATCGAAAACAAATGTGAGATATCCATATCAGCTGATCGGTCCCCAGCTGATCATGTTGCTGAACAGGTTCGTGTAGCCGACATAAATACGGTAACAATGACAAGAGGTACAAACCAGATTGCGATGCACTACAACCGCGACCGCCCCCTGCCATGTGAAGAAAACCTGGTAGCCAGCCAACCGTGCATCCTTGATGAACTGGTGGCCACAGCATGCAGCATCAGACATGTTATGTTGATTTCTGGTTGAAACCTTAGCTTTGTGTGATTTTCGGAAAACTGTTATTCAAAACAAAATATTCAGCCCTCAAAGAGTTAACAAACAACATGTACACAATGGGCCTCGCCAATTCACAAATGGCGATAATTGTTTACAAACACTGCAAAAATGAAACTGAACAAAATACTAGGCACTACACAGTAAACTATTAACACTTACAATAAAGTCCAAAAACAGTCCAGTACTGCAGGTGCAGATGACAACGGTGTGTGGAATGAAAAATCATATTTGAACATCTCTATGAATGAAATGTAAAGTTTTGTTCTACTGGGTTCCAGTTGTTGCATGAAGATTTGTCATGATTTGGAGCAATCCCCAGGCAAAGGTATACACAACCGAGATATATCCAAATGAAATCACATGGACAAGCAGGCACAGGACAAGTACATAGATTCAGAAAGAAACTGTAATTTATGGTGGTTGTGGTTGTAGTCCAATAAAAGTATGAAGCGTACAAACAAATATAAACAAATGATCACCTTGGCGTCCTTTTGGCTGCATTTTTTAAATTGAAGGTGCAATTAGCTTCAGTCTCAGCAACTCCCGCACCACTCTGAGGCTGCCCAATAATGTAATGCTACCAGGGCTGCTGGGAGTTGTGGGAAATTTAAGTAGTGCTGTTACAGTTTGACTTCAGACAAAGGCGGCTTTGGCTGCACTCAGTGAAGAGCACTATACAAGAGATAAGTTGTATTACATTGTATGTTATACATTAAATAACATTCCTTTTTCAGGGGAATTAAAGTTACGGCAAAGGTTTCCAATATGGTACCTATGAAAAGAATTCACCCCCTTGGTAGTTTTCACACTTTATTGTTATATAACATTAAATTTGCCTTTTTTGACACTCTTCAACAGAAAAATACTCTTTAATTTCAAAGTAAAAACAGATCTGTGCAAAGTGGCCTAAATTAATCACAAATATACTACACTTTTAATAGGCACTGTATATGTTTTGCCATGTGCTTCTTTTGTTGCCTTGAACCACTGTCCTGTGCAGCCATAATTACATGCTCATCTCTTGGTCTTTCTTTGCCCCTAAAAGCCACCCATGAGTAAGTTCTTCGTCTGTGTGGAACTAAAGCTGGAGGGCAAGTACGAGGGTCATTGAAAAATTTTTCGCACTTTTATATTTTCGTTGGAAACGGTGAAGGAGGGAGAAGTAGTAATTGGTTGTGTCTGAAAGTGTCATGTGACTAGTTCTGTCTGGCAAGCCGGCTGCCCTTGCAGTTTAATATAAGAGTTGTCACCCTGTGATGAATATGGCTGTGAAATTTCTAAATTGCACCGAAGAAGAACAGCATTCTGTCATACACTTTTTGTGGGCAGAAGGTATGCCGGGAGCAGAAATTCATCTCTGCATGTATGCTCAATATGGGGATAAAGTTCTCTTTCATATAGTTGTCTGTAAGTGGATTGAAATGTTCGAAAATGGCCATACTAGTGTGACCGATGCAGAGAGCTCTGGATGTCCTGCTATAGCCACGACCGCGAGAAATGAAGAAAAAACGATAATGTGAAAGCAGCGGTGCATCAGTGGCTATTCACTCAACCAAACACATTTTTTGCTGATGGCTTTAAAAAGTTGGCATGACGCTGGGAAAATTGCATCGCAAAAGAAGGTGACTATGTAGAAAAGTGATGTCATTTGTTTTTGAAAATCTTAATAAACAGAGTTAAAAAAAAAGTGCAGAAACTTTTGGAATGTCCCTTGTATTTATGTAATTGTGTTCTTGCCAGTTGTGTTTAGTTTTTTCCTTGTTTTCTTGTTAATTCCTGTTTTTGCTGCCTAGCTAGTTGCACTTTCTCTTTGTGTGCACAAGGCTGGGATTTTCTTTCATTCCCTTTAATATGACTAAATGATCACCATTTCAGCCAAATGGTTTTAAATGTCACATAATTAATTCAATGGCAATCATTTTTCTCTAGTCAAGGGGTTTCAATTGATTGTAGTGTAAATGCCTCTGTATCTCAAAGGTTCAACTAGTGGTGAGCCAGTGTTGTGGCCTAATCTACACAATGAAGAAAGAAGACAAGCCTAAGCAACTTTGTGAAAAGGTGACTGAAAAGCACAAGTCACTGAATATCCCTTGGAATGCTGTTAAATCAATCATTAGGAAATTGAAAGAATATGGCACAGCTGTACACCCGAGAAAATCTGCCTAGAGCTGGCGATCCATGAAAGCTGAGTGATCATGCAAGAAAAACCATTGTGACAGAGGCCACCAAAGATACTTATGATAACTCTGAAAAGGTTGCAAGGTAGATTGGTTGAGATTAGAGAGACTATGGTGATAACAACTGTTGCTGGGTGCTTCACTAGTCACAGTCTAATGGCAGAGTGACAAAAGAGAAAGCTAGAGTTTGCAAGTTGATTCATGGGAGACAGAGAAGTCAGCTGGAAGGATTTATGGTTTGAAAATAACCACATTAAGCTTCTTAGCCATCTGACTAAATGCCATATTTGGCATAAGGCAAGCAGTGTAAATTATCAAACACTCACCATCCCCATCCTGAAGCACAGTTGTGGCAACATCATGTTGTGAGGATGTTTCTCTGAAGCAGGTTCTGAAAAGCTTGTGAGGGTAGAGAGTAGTAGTAGGGTGTTGTACTGTGTTAGGCATTATGAATGCAATAAAAAGTGTACAATATGCAGGCTTTCGAGGCAAATCTGGCCCCTTCTTCAGGCAGTTGGATGCAGCAAAATGCAGTGAAATACTGGAGGAAGACCTACACCTTTGGAGGAGATTTGTTTTTCAGCAAGACAATTACCTCAAGCATAAGGTCAAAGCTACTCAGGAAAATCTTAAAAACAGTGTTAATGTCTAGATTGCAATCGTAGATCTGGATCTCAAACCAAATGAGAATTTATGGCTTAACTTTAAAAAGGCTGTTCAGTCAGTCCCCATGCAGCCAAACAGAGCTTGAACAGTTTTGCAAAGATGAATAGGTATAGACTGCATTGTCCAGATGTGCAAGGCTGATAGAGACCTACTGTATATACACAGACTCAAGGCTGGAATGGCTACCAAAGGTGCATCTGCTAAATGCTGATTTGAAAGGGGTGAAAACCTGCTTGAGCAAATATTGTGTCTGTATTCATTTAGATCACATTGGCGGTAAAGAGTTTTTTTCTATTAATCAATGTCAAAAATGGCAAATTAAGTCCACTGCGATTTAATGTTGTACACCAATAAAACTTGAAAACTTCCTGTGAGGTGAATCATTTTCATAGGCACTTTATATACCAGTTATGTATATATCCACCCATCCATCAATTTCTTTACTAATACACTTATCAACTTCAGGGTTACAAGGAAGGTTGGATACCAATCCATTCATTGATGATCATACTCACACACACACTTACCTACATACGCACAAACTTTGGGATAATTTAGAGCCACCAATTAATCTACCCTACTGCATACATCTTTGTGAATTTGAAAGAAAACCTGAGTACCTGTATTTAAAGCTCATGCACATATGGGGAAAATGTACAAACTGCACAGGCTGTACCCAGGCCTAAGCTTAGAACCCAGATACAATGCTGCAGACGATGCTTAAATTCATGAAACTATTTAATTTTCATGTCCTATGAAGGAGTACACAGCTGGAAAAGCGCTCCTAAAAGGCATATGTGACACCTGAGAAAACCTGGATGAGGAAGACCCTGCAGAAGCCAGAGAGATAGAAAAGCATCATTCTGCCACCTAGGGAACACCTCAACATACCACTTTAGGAATAAAACTGTAAGTCCCATATATACAAATGGTGCCACTAAAGTAAATATTCTATGGCCCCCAGAGTGATAGAGAGAGTCTATAGAGGACTGGCAGGAAGAAAGCATAACTTGACAGTGAAGAGTGACATATCTTAGCAGAAATATTTCACTTGGACACGTAGACCAAGAGAAACAGAAGGTGCAAATGCTGTCTAGGAAGCTTTGTTTAATGGTTATGGTGCAATGGTCTTGGATTCTGCCAGAGGACACTGAGGGCTGGTACTCCCCTGATTTCATTGATATACAACTGACACCAGAAAATGGACTAGATGTAAACAGCAAGTGAGCTTTAAATGCTTTTCAGTGTCAGAGAGCCAATCTAAATTTGTGAAATAAGTACCACTAAAGTTCATTGGAAGAGAAGAAAAATCAGGAGGGAGAGAAAAAGAGACAACATGTGGAGTCTGTGTGTCATATTGTGTGTATGTTTTGGGTACTATTGTGTAGCTGCATTTTTTCCAAAATTGCCAAAGTTCAGTAGCTCTAGCATAAAAATAGGATTCAACAAAAGCTTGATGCGCTGAAATTATTCCACAGACAAAATATCTTTGTTTTTAATAGTTTAGTTAAAGTTCAAAGTAATACCAAAAAAAAGAAAAAGTTCTTGTTAAGAAAAGTTCTGTTCAAAGCTTAAATCTTGTTACATTTGTTTAAGTTTGCTTATTCAGTTAAATCATATCCAAACATTTCTGAATCATTTCTAAAAGGTCAGAAAATTGTATGCCTATCTCATTTCTAAACTGAAAATGGGTCTTTTAAGTCCCTGTGTACTGGAACCTGTTCTAAACAACAACTGACACATTTAAAACACACTATCTCAGTTATAGCAAGAAAGTTCTATCTCTTACTAACTTATAAGGGGAAAAGACTATGCCATTGACTATGAAAGAAATTTATATTCTGTTCAAATGAAGCATACACTAATATGAGTTTAGCTCAAAGCTTTAACTTTCTAAGATTGGCTCTTACATATTGTCTTATTGTCACTATTCTGAGTAGACATACTAGTAAGAATTTTTAAGTTGTGATAAGAGTCCATGGCAAAGCGTGATTTTTAAATAAGTAATCTAGTCCTCCAGTATGCAGGTTGTGATCGGGTGTCGTCGTGCGCATGGTGGCACTTGCTCCTGGGTTGATTGGGGTGCTTGGCTGATCGCGCATTCATGTGCAAATGCAAACGGGTCAGTCAGGTTTCTCATTCACACCTCACAGTTTGGGGTGGGGGCAACACCTGCACACAAGCAGGCAGGATAAATGGAGCCTGCATGGCAGAGAAAGGGAATCAATAGAGAGAAAAACCAGCAGAGTAAGAAACAGAAGGGAAGAGAAGTATTGGGTGCTGAACAGAGCGTGCCAGTGAGCCAGCCAGCAGGCAAGCAAGAGGCACAGCAGTCGTTAGCCCCACGGAGGAGCTCAAGGGTCAGATCATCCCTGCCAATTTTTCATAGGAGTGGTTCGATGGTGGTGGAATCCTCCTCAGGGATCTGCGGTATGCCAGAGGAGTGAGAAGGAAGTCAGGTGGAGAACCAACCCCAACAGAGGCAGCAAAGAAGGGGGTTAGTGAAGAGGACTGCAGCTGCTGGAGTCTCCGCCAGTTGAGCAAGCTATGAGTGAGCTGGGGAGACCGAGAGGGAGTTAGTTGCGCTGGGTTTGGCACAGAATAGGGGAGGAACATTAAGGACCCGATGACTGCATATTATTCAGGTTTTAATCTTGGATTATTTATTTGGTTTTAACTCATATACTTCACTGATTTCATTGAATTATGTATTTATTGAAGAAGATTGTCTTTCCACTGCACTGTTTGCACTTTCTTTTAGTTTTTAAATAAAAGCACTTGACACTTTGCACTAATCCCATGCTGGATGTGTGTGTCCTCATTTGCATTTTCATCTCATCTCAGTTCATGACAGTTATGGTTTGAAGAGACTTCTAAAAGCACCAGGGAGCGTGGAGCTAACCTGGACTGTCACATAAGTACACATGAACATATACTTGAACTTAATATTAGGAGACGGAAAATCAGGAATCCATTTTCTCTGATAAAGAAGAAAAAGAAGCCAGTACAAACAAGCCCTCTTGGGTTGCATGATGCTATTTATTTTCTGTTCATTTGATAATTTGTGTTTCATCTTTTATTATTTCTCCACTGTATGGCTTTAATGTCAAGTAAATCCAATTATTTTAAATAGTTTGCACTCTTGTTGGCTACTGTTCAAGTTGAAATACACAATACACAATGCAATGTAACACACATCTCACTGAAATAATTTTTGCACACATTGAGAAAATACTAAATATGCTGTGCATAACATAACTGTTGAGTTTTCAAATTTTTGTGTGTTCTTATTTTATGAATTGTGTAAGTTGTGCATAATTTTAGACTGTAACCTAGGGTATTCTTTCCACAGGTTGTGCCTTATTTTTGTTATAGAGTGAACCTTTGAGATTACAGCAAATTATGGTTAGAACATCTGAAATCCTAAGTGTGGTTAATTGCTGATAAAAAAAAAAACAGTGCAAGTTGTAATGCACATGCATTAGAAATGTGTTATTTTCAATCCATTCACTTATTTTCTGAACCTGATTATTCCAATTTCAGCTATTGGGGACCTGGAGTGTATTATGCTAACAAATAACACAGTAGCAGCAGCCAAAAAGGTGGAATTACTTGAGTCAATGAGGGATACAACTTCCACATCTCTGAATTCTAGTGCTTCTACACAGATGTGCTCTCTGAGTTAATTAAGCAAACATACAGCATGTTCGGGGTTGCATATAAAAATGCTCATTAGGGCTTGTTGCTTTGAATTATGAATAGCATGGCTAAATGACAACAAATGAATGACTATAATAACTTTGAAAAGAGTTTGATAGTCAAGGCAAGTTTGATAGATACATTGACAGTGACAAGTTACTGTGTTAAGCTATTATTAGATAGAAAAGAAAATACAATGGTTTGTGATATCTAAGAGTCAGTTTGATGTCAAAAGCTAAAAAAGTGTGTTGAGATAAACTAATTAACTCCAAATTTCAGGTTCAGTAAGACAAAGCCAGTAAGT
The DNA here is from genome assembly GCF_900747795.2 of Erpetoichthys calabaricus. Lineage (NCBI taxonomy): Eukaryota > Metazoa > Chordata > Cladistia > Polypteriformes > Polypteridae > Erpetoichthys > Erpetoichthys calabaricus. The sequence continues at coordinate 93,595,466 of NC_041399.2, forward strand.
ACACTAAGCATCATCTCTAGGTCTTGGTGGATAAATTTCTCATTCTAAATGACAAGGAATATTTGTGAACAAACTGCACAGTCTTATGGGCCACTTAGCACTGAAGAAATATGATACAGACAGATCATTCTTAACCATCTTGTCCACAGACAGATGACTGCACTTGTAGCACACACTAAAAGATGGCTACAGACCTGAGTGTTGCATATCAAAACAGAAGGGTTTAATGTTTTATTAATGTGGGGGTGTATTTTTGTAGCATGTTTAAGGTGCACATATTTTCCTAAAGGCAAGATGAACATTAATAACTATGTAATTATTCTGAGTTGTCACACTAAGAGAATGATAACAGCCTCTCCACATTTGATGGCCTACTCATTCACCACATCTGAATTTAACTGATGTTTTATAAGAGATCCGGAAAAGAGTTATGGAATAGTATTGTCCAAGTCATACAAATACTATAATTATTTGATTTATTTTCAGAAGAACAAAATAATTTTGTATTCTTCCTGTAGAAATACATATACTGGGACCTTATATTTCACATTGCTTACAAACTGTTTTATGGATCCTGAAAGCCTGGCATTCTGTTAAGTGACTTCACCTTGATGTTTCTAGCTTTGATCAATGCCAGAGTCTAAGATAAAGGAAACATCTATAGAGTCTTAATAAGGTTCTGGGAATTCAAGAGCCCCCATACCACTTTCTACAAGTGTCTGGAAATATATTTGAGGGATGTGACATCATTCTTCCATAACAAAACCAATCATTTCAGTGTTTTGCTAACAGTGGTGGAAAATACTTTGGGATGTGCTTATCAAAAATTTTTCATAAGTGCACAGTTGACATATTGCATGTTGCTGTTTAAACCATTAAAATGCTACATGTACCATTGTGCATCTGGAACAGTCATCAATGAAGATTTCATTACCATGTTTCATCACAGGATAAACAAGATGATTCTGACTTGCTTTGCAGTTATTGCCTTTTACCTTGTCTTGAATGGAAATCAGTTATTCTAACCAAAGCTATTAAAATGCTGTCCTCAGTATAGGATACACCAGAAGAAGCATTCAGATCTGCAAAGGTTTTTAGCACACTGAAAAACTGATTAAGATAATATTTTTAACCTGCACAGTAAATCACTTTTTAGTTGCAGTAGAGCATTTATACACCACAATCACACTGTGACAGACAGACATTATTGTCTGAACACATGCCAGAATGACTAAAAAGGAAGAAAATTAAAAAGAATGAAAAACATCAGACTTGGCAGTTACCATCATGGTGAGGCACTGTGTATCTATCTATCTATCTATCAAGAGCAAACACTTTATTTATCTTATATGAAAACAACTGAACACCGCTCATTACAGTGGATGGCTGACCAGTTCTGAATCCCTTTTGAAGTGTTTTTATTCTCGCACTAGCACCTCACCCTCACAGTCTTTGAAGAAGCAGCTCTTGCAGTACAGTGAAACTAGGCCTCTTAGACACTTATGATTGCAGCACAAGTAGCTGATTATGGGAGAATTTAATGCACCCTGATTTTATTTTCTAAGTGTCTCCTACATGTACAGGCATTGTGGACGTAAGGTAGCCTCCTGGTCCTCCTCTTGGCCTGGGTGTGCATTGAGTGCAGGTCATTAGTAAATTTAATATCCATTTAAGATCAATTTGTACTCTTTCTAGTGGCTACTATCAGTTATGTCCCAGAAGCCAGATCAAGTCTAATCTTAATCAAGACTAGTAACTAATAAAACAAAAAGGAAAACAGAGAGAACACAAAGCTTCTGTAAAAAAAGCTACTGCTTGTGCAGTGCCCGGAAGTACGTACTGTATATCCCTCTCAGTGAAGTTCTTGGTAGTTCTTCAGGAAACTTGCATTCCCAAATTAGATTGGACTTTGTTGTTAGGTAATCCTGCAGTGCTAGTCTGTTTTTCATTGTATCTCAAACCAATGCCTGAATGACATAATAAAAGGATTTGAGTTTTCTCTGTAAGTGCCACAAACTGATAGCATTCTTCCCTTCAGTTTCCATTTTAATATCACCATAGTCGTCATTTGTGGTGAAACATCAGTAGGACAAGCAGTTTTTTTATTAACACTGGGGATAAACATGCTCTAAACAATCAGCTTATAGGTGGCTAAGTTGGATATGCCAAGCATTATTATAGTTGTGCAGATAAATCAAGCTTCATCAAAGAAAGTAGATAGATAGATAGATAGATAGATAGATAGATAGATAGATAGATAGATAGATAGATAGATAGATAGATAGATAGATAGATAGATAGATAGATAGATAGATAGATACTTTATTAATCCCAAGAGGAAATTCACAAGTATTCCTATATCTACCACATTCCCTTTATTTGCCAATTAATGATAAGGCTATGTATAAAAAATGTGTGTATTTTACCTAGTGTCCTTATTATGATACATACAGATCTTCTGTATGTATTTCAGTGTGTTCTTACTTATCATGGTGCTGGAGAGTAATGTGTTGCATCTTTGTTCGACCTGTCAGTAAGAATGTACAGGACTCTGTACTCATGATAATAATACAACTACTACAACCACTAGATTGTCAAACCAACTTAATTCAATTCATGTGGAGTTCAGAACCTGTAATGGCAGCAATTAGGTGGAAGCAGGTCAACATTTCTGGACACAACTCCATCTACCACTGGTAAACTCATATAAATGCGCACACTTACTCATAACAGGACTAATTTAGATTTTGCAAAAAATGCCTCTAAAATTAATTTTGCATTCAATTGCGAAACGCAAAACTCACTAAAACTGGGATTTTTTTTGGAGATGGAAAACAAAAATTTTTACTCCTTAAGGATTATTATATTTACAATGCAAGTTAAGCTTCATATTGCTCATTTGGAGTCAGAGGTAACACTATCTGTACTCACTTTTCCCAACTCTGAAATCTGATCCATGGCAGGATCCTACCGGAGGTCACAGTAACATACTTGGCCCAATGAATTTTAGCAGTTGAGAAGCCTCCAAATTGCTAATTGTTCTCAGCTCTTAGCACTAGAATAAATTTTGTTAAGCTTTCCAGAGAAAATTGAGAAAAAAGGTTGTGGATGAGATGAAAATATTTATGCTATTAGTACAAATGTTGCTTGCAATGAAACACCATTTGTTTTGTGAATTTCTTTGCAAAGTGAAACTACATTTTGCTGAAAATTAAATTTCACATTAATCATTGCTATTCATCCACCTGTTACTTTTCCTAACACAAAAAGCTACAGCCTATCCCTGTAGCACTGAATGCAAGGAATCAATCAATCCATCAAACGTAATTAATATAGCACTTTTCAAACAGCTCAAATGCAATTCAAAGTACAGCAGATGCAATTGACACAACATTGTTATAAAAAATGAATGTATAAACCAAATTTATGCATAGTAAAATGAAGTATAATAAAATAATAAGATATTCATATAATAAGAAATAATAAAGTTAAGTATATATACTAAAACCATAACATTATAAAACACTACATGAAAGCCAAAGGAGATGGATGTGTTTTTAGTTTACGTTTAAAACAACCAATGTTTCCAGCTTGTCTCATATTCTTAGGAAGGCTTTTCCTGAGGCTCGGAGCACAGCTAAAAGAAGCATCAGCAAATGTTTTTGTTCTGCTTTGTGGAACAGCAAAGAAAGAGGAACCAGAGGATCTGAGGGGACTTCCTAGTCTATAAACAAAAAGAATTTCTGAGAGATAATCTGGTGCAAGATAAGTGTCTTATTAACTAATAAAGAATTTTAAAATCAATAGGAAAACTAACAAGAAGTTTAAGATAGATGTGATGTGTGCTCCCCTTTTGGTCTTAGTCAGCACTTGTGCAGAAAGGAACCAACCCTGAACACTATAGCAGTTCAATCACATGGTACACTCATGGACACACTAGTTCTCACTCATGCATGATCAATTTAGAGCCATCGATAATTAACCTACCTTGCATATTCTTTAAGGCGTAAAACCTGAGAACCTAGTGAAAAACCATCATGGATACAGTGAAGCATGTAAACTCTATACTGTACAGTCATTGGTAGAGCTGGGAGCCAAACCTGAATACTAGGAGTACTGAGTGATATCCATTGCATCTCTACGACATCTTTATATGTACTGACAACTATTTTTAATAAGAAGCACTATTCAAGTTCTAAATGTTTTATCTTGCTATTCCAATCCTAAAATGTTCAGTATAAATTTATAACTTTTAAGAGACTCGTTTTATAATGTGATCAAAATTAACAAGAAACACAAGCAACTTATTCTATGGTTACTTCTTAAATGCCCTGCTTGCCAGACAATATTAAGATGTATGTAAATGCTGGGTGCAACAAAAAGTTCTATTAGTCACAAAACTATGCAGAAGGAGGCGATTATAAGAGTGACAGTCAAAGCTTTTTGTCAAGGGATTGTGAGTGGGGATGAACCATGGATTTGCTACTTTGACCTGGGAAACAACAGACACTCCATACAATGGCATCATCTAAATTATATTTTAAAGAAGGGGATGCATGTTCTTCAATATCATTAGTGCAACACAACTGAGGTTTGACCAAGGTTACATAGAAAAATGAGAAATGCAGCAAATACTGTGAATTTTGGCTTCTTACTAAAAATACTGTGCTACAGAATTTTCTGGGAAACCCTTGCACAAATGTAAGACATTTAAAAATGTTTGTCAATTATAGATAATAAATGCAAAATTTATTTTTGTAGAATTAAGATTTACTCATACATCTTCCAGGTGGTTACTATCTTACATCCAATGCTACTGGGATTAGCTCCTGTCCACCCATGATGATAAAATTGGATTAAATGATACAAAAATTGGATTTACAAAAGATTGTTTATTCCAAATTAACATGATTTAATAAAATCAATTTTGCCAATACAAGTGTCTCATTTATTTAAAGCACGTAATTAAATGTATTATAATTAAGTTGCTTTTATTTGTATGCAATCCTTCGAGGAAATGTGCTTATAATTGTTTCAAAAATAAATGGGGAATAATGCGTTCTAAATGATATATGCCAGCTGAAATAAGGAAAGGGGCTTATTCTCTAGAAGAGTTATAATCTTGTAAAAAAGCCACATTGAAACAACTACATATAAGGCATTTTTATTAAAGAACAAAGGTCACTGATGGTATTATTACTATACAACCGATGGTAACATATTTGTGCTGACCTTTGCTCCTTCTGTTTCAAAAACAAAACCAAAAAATATATTTTGCTTTGTTGTTTGAGAAAATGATTTCTTTTGGCGGTGAGGGAGTAATAGAAAGTATGCAGCAACAATAGGATCTTTCTACAGTACATACAGTTTATATATTTCACTCATACATGTAGTGTTTACAGTACACACTGTGATTACATACCTCTCAATCAAGCTTCATTTTATCCCATCATCAATTAGAGCTGTTGTCATCATCTTGATTTTTTTACATATTTTAAAAAATGAAAACCACTGGAGATTTCAGAAGTGGCAACTGGGAAACATGATAAACAAGGTTAATTAGGTTGCTGTCTGAGGTGAAAAGGCGTACTAATCTCACACATCAGAAAAACCAAAAACATCATTGTAAGAATTTGAAATGTATAACAAGTGACAGGGCATCAAATTATAAAGATATGGAGCATGAAGACAGGGACCAAGATGAGACAAGCTGTTATGATGTAATTATTGTATCCCTGAGCATTTATTTCCTATTTCATTAACATCACAGAACCTTTCTGCCTCTTGAAACTGGTACAAGACTTGACTCCTTGATATTCAGTTCAGTACAACTGAGAATTAACTGAAGCCAGTTGTCACCTGCTTTTTTGTATTTAGATGAGTTTAGCTCAGCTGAACAAACAGGATTCTTCATGGAAATGACATTAGTTCTCTTTAGACGGTTAGTACAATTTAAATGCTAACAATTTTCATTACGGGCTGCAAAAGTAGTCCCATATGTTAAAAAACATTTGGGTGGGGGGGGGGGGGGGGCAACCCATTCCATGCAGACTCATCACATATCATTTTAAGTGGTGTGTGATCATATGACTGTGGTGAAAACATTATAGGACACAGAAAGGGGTGAAAAGGTTTTTTCTAAAGAACACAAAAAGCTAAAGACTACTTTGGACCTACTATAATGGAGAAATTCTCAATATTAAAGATAAATTTGTGCTTTCACATGCAAATTAAGTTTTATTTACAGTCATTGATTTCTTCTTATATGAGTATGATGTTCTTATGAAGATAGTAATGTCACAAGACATACATAAATATGAGAGCTGTTTATTTTACCTTTTAATTGTAGCATTATTTGATCAAAATTATTAATGATATATATATATATATACAGTATACAGTATATATATATATATATATATATATATATATATATATATATATGTGTGTGTGTGTGTGTGTGTAAGACAGTAATTTAACTAAGGTTTGACAAATCACCAACACTCTTTTTAAGATCTGAGCTTCTAAACACAATGTTTTACCTCACTGTACTTTAACGGAGTTTTATGTTAATGTCATTATGTCTGTTAAAAGTGAAACAAGAATAGCATGCAAGCTTCTCTTTTTCTGTTGCTTATGCTTAAAAGGAAGTGGTGCAAGTATAATTATCCCCAGTAACAGAAATGTAATAATTTAAACTACTTTTTGCTTTTTTTGAGAGAGAGTGAAAAGAGATAATTTGATGAAGTACTGTGTGAAACTGTAATGTGTGCATGCGACTGTCTTTGTTTTCTGAAGGCTGTTCATGAATAAGTGCCAGACTAATCTGAATAAGGGAGTAAAGGGTGAAGAAAGCAGCAAGCAAACACCGTAATTTTGTCTGACCCAAACTGATTCACCAAGTTAATGATTTTTTTATATTATTTTTAAGTAATGTTTCTTTATTCTTCTCTATTCAGCTTTCCTATCAGTACATTGCAAAATTATCTTCGAGCTGAACAGCAGAATGCTCATATTAAAGTCTCCATGGATTACTGGCTACATTTCAATGATGGTCTATAAGAAAATAAGAAAGTAGTTAACCTCAGAAAATATAGTCAAAGCTCCAGAAGCATGTTTACTGGTAATACTCGTAAGTTATTGAAGTGTCATCATAGCATCACATTTCTGTAATTATGTCATGACATTCCATAATATATTCTGAGATATGCAGGTCAATGAGCCAAGGGTATCCTGGATAGTGGACTATCTGTCGGGCAGGCCACAGTTTGTGGGGCTCAAGGACTGTGTCACTGATTTTCATTTTAGCATCACAAGGAACAGTCCTGTCTTAACTTTTTAAATATACATAAACAGAAGGTGGGTGACACGGTGGTGCAGTGGTAGCGCTGCTGCCTTGCAGTAAGGAGGCCTGGGTTCGCTTCCTGGGTCCTCCCTGCTTGGAGTTTGCATGTTCTCCTTGTGTCTGTGTGGGTTTCCTGCAGGTTAGGTGCGTTGGCGATCCTAAAATGTCCCTAGTGTGTGCTTGGTGTGTGGGTGTGTGTGTGTGTGGTGCCCTGCCCGGGATTTGTTCCTGCCATGTGCCCTGTGCTGGCTGGGATTGGCTCCAGCAATCCCCCATGACCCTGTGTTAGCATAAGGCAGGTTGGATAATGACTGACTGACTGACTGACTGACTAAACACAAGGCCATGTCACTCCAGCCACCATAAAAAACCTCACACCGTTCCATTCCATCTGAACTAGTGTAGTGCTGAGGTGTCACCCGTTGCATGGCTGCACTCGGGTCCTAATCTGAGATCCTGTCATGTGGTGGCTGCGGCAACGCGGCATATCAGTGCATGCTCTTAACCTCTTTCTCCCTCTCTCATATCACTTGCAGAAATTAACCAATGATTCTGAATGAATGGGGTGTATTGATAAGGAGGGTGAGAGAGACAAGTTCTCTATAGGGTTAAACAGAAAGAAGACCAGCATGCAGCCAGAAAACCATCCATTTTCTTGGGCTAGTTTTTACATTAAAGCATTACCAGGAGTCTCAATATTCACAATGTGAGTACATTATATAGCGTGAATTTTCCAAAATATATGCCAAGATTAAATGGTTTGGTGGCAACTGGGCGACAGTCAACTCGGCCGAAAGACAACTCAGTGAAAAAACACCTCAGCGAAAGACAATTCAGTGAAAAGGCAAGTCGGCGAAAGACAACCCGGCAAAAAGACAAGTCAGCGAAAGACAATTCGGCGAAATACAACTCAGTGACATCCTTTACCAGTTAGGTAATAGTTAGGTTCAAAGAGATTTTTTAATTATATTTAAATGACAACGTGATTTAAAATGTTGAAAATAAATTTATATAATTGACAAACGAACTTTATTCTGCAGATGGAACAAAGTCTATCTTACATTATCTTCTGCAACCAAACTTGCTGATCCTTTATATAAATTGTATTGATTGTAATTGTATGACAACGATATTTAGAATACAAAAGGTGACCTGCAAGTACGGCTTAAGGAATATCTTTACTCTCAACGTATTGGGACACTCATAAAGCAGGTGATTCTGTGGACTTTCCGGCGCCCTACTGATTTTGCGGAATTGGCTACTGTTGGAGCCACATAGTGACCTGCGTGTACGGCTTAAGGAGTATCTTTACACTCAACTATCCATTCTAATACTTCATACCAGGCAAATCTGTGGTGTCCTCTGCTGTATTTGAATCTATAATAATAAAAGGCAAAGCCCTCACTGACTGACTGACTGACTCACTCATCACTAATTCTCCAACTTCCCGTGTAGGTGGAAGGCTGAAATTTGGCAGGCTCATTCCTTACAGCTTACTTACAAAAGTTAGGCAGGTTTCATTTCGAAATTCAAAGCGTAATGGTCATAACTGGAACATATTTTTTGTCCATACACTGTAATGGAGGAGGCGGAGTCACGTATCACGTCATCACGCCTCCTACGTAATCACGTGAACTAAAAACAAGGAAGACATTTACAGCACGAGTCACACGCGGGAACGAAGGTAAATGACGATAATTTTTGACTGTCTTTTAATACTGTGTAAGCATACATATTAACACATGTGCAATTAAACGTGTGCATTTACGGGGTGATTTCTCAGGCTTAAAAGCTCACCTTTTATCAAACGCGGGAACAAAGGTAACTGACGTTGTTCACTGTCTTTTAATACTGTGTAACCATACATATTAACACATGTCCAATTAAACGTGTGCATTTACGGGGTCATTTCTCAGGCTTAAAAGCTCGCCTTTTACTAAAAAGGTAAATGCAAAACTATTTTCAATCAGTTTATTGAAACGCTCCCGTTAAGGATTGCAATAAAATATTCGCGAGATAAAAGAACGAAGTAGGGGGAAATGGAGGAAGAGCAGCAAACAGCGAAGAGCAAAAAATTAATTAAACAATTGAGAACGGAGCGAATTAAGCATGCAAGCATGTTCATAAGGGAAACAAAGCACGGTGTAAAACGTAAGTTTAAATTAAGTTTATAGAAACGCTCCCGCTGCGGATTGCAATAACATATTCGCGACATAAAAGTTTAATGAGAAGACACGAGGTATAAACGAACCACACGCCGTGGCGCAACGTTAGGGGCAACAGTTTCAACCATTCTATGATCTGCTTCTCGCAACTGAAAGACGGCACATGGCGGATGTTAGCCGACTTGCTGACCGCAACGTTAGGGGCTTCAAGTATGGCGCTGACGCCACATCTCAGTGCCAACACTTTGCAGACTGTACTTAAAACACACGCCCTCCTCACTGGACAGTTAAAAACACCAATCAAACTAACAATGACATCAAGTATTACCCAATCAAAAGTAGGAAAGGAGGCATCTTCATAAAATGCGTGTGGGATGATTTGCATGAGACGCTGCTTTAAAAAAAAAATGATAAAAAAAATACGGGATAAATCCTGTCCAGTATTGATTCAAAACGGGACGCGCAATTTCATTCTCAAACGCGGCACGATTCCGTATTTTAAAGGATGGGTGGCAACCCTACAGTGCCAGGTAACCACCCATACAATCAGATTGTGATTCAGACTAGGAATGCAATGAATGTAATTACCCCGATCTACATACAAGGCGAAAGTCTTGCAACATTCAAAGATGATGGTTTGGGATAATTAGTACTTATTAAGTACACCATGGCACATAAAAGAGCTTATGAAGCCTTGAACCGAAAAAAGCAAGATCTCAGAGATCGTAAAAAAAAAAAGGAGGTAATGTCATTTTACTCGCTGTACATTTTACTCAAACATTACCAGTTATTCCACGAGGGAGACCAGCAGATGAACTCAACGCGTGTTTAAAATCCATGCTTCTCCCACGCTCGGTTATATGTCGCGTGTTCTCGGGTAGGTACACCAAAAAATGTATACATTTAACCATGTAATGGGCAAACAAAAAATGAGGTATACCCGAAGGCACTGCAGTAGTACTCAATGTAACTTTACTTCTTAAATGTTAATGTTTTACTGTTTAATAATTTATACGCTTCTTATATATTGTTCAAATTCTTTTATCAAAATACCAGTGACAGCGCAATGCACGATAACATGGAGTGAATACACCATACGCATCTGCCCACGGCCGCCCTGGTGTGCGCAGATAGGAGTTGATTCTAAAATAAAATAAACATAAAAAGAGTAATACATTCATCACCCATAAAGCGGATAGCAGACGTGACGTATTATATGTGTACCAGATTTCAAGTCAATAGGTGAAACGGTTTGCAAGCTACAGGTGATTTAAAATCCTGGACAGACCAACGAAAAGCCACAGTAGCAAATTATAGAAGAAGATTTTACTGTTTAATAATTTATATTTATATGAAATGTGCTTCTTATATATTACTTCATATTCTCATATGATAATGATGTTAATGTTGTTTATATTGATTTCTATGTTATTGTAAGTGCATCTATGTGTGTATATGTATGTATGTATGTATGTATGTGTGTATATATATATATATATATATATATATATAAAAAATATATATATAAAAAATATATGTGTATATGTATATATAATATATCTGTATATGTGTGTATATGTGTGTGTATATGTGTATATGTATATATATATATATGACAGCAACACTCATAACAATGACAACACAATTACATTGACAATCATGTTACGTTATTTTTAAAATGTTTCCTTTACTTTTTCATAACCTCTTTAACACACTACTTCTCCGCTGCGAAGCGCGGGTATTTTGCTAGTATTATATGAAAGTAATTGTCAATTTTCTTACATTTCTTGGCCAGTACAGCTAGTGTTACTTTATAATCAAATTATTTAATAATTAATAATAACTTTTTACTGTAGGTATTAAGTAGCCATGGCAGAATTCGTACCCTCACAAAGAAGCAGAGATAAACTTGTCCATGAAGGATTTATATACACAAAGGACAAGACAAGAGGGAATATCATCTATTGGAAATGCGAACTAAGGAAAGCATGTAACGGAAGAGCAGTGTGTGTAGGTAATGGAGATGAATTTGAAGTGCAGGTTTCTAAGGAACATACGCACCCACCACGATGTGAAGAAGTTTCAGTGTATAATGTGAAGATGGCCTTGAAACGCAAAGCTGTGGAACAGCCAACAGCACATCCAGCTACACTCATTCGCAAGGAACTTGAGGGTATATCTGGTGCCGTTACAGCAGTTTTACCAAAGCGTCAGTTCCTTCACCAACTGATAAACAGGAGCAGGGCATCACTGCGGCCAAGTAACCCACAGAACATTAAAGACCTGGAGAGAGTTCCACCTTACCTAAACACAGTATCTGGCCGGCCATTTCATAAGAATTGATATCTGTAAAGGAGATACCCAAAGCAGAATAATTATATTTGCTACTGAAGAAAATATCCGCTATCTATTTTCTTCCAATATGTGGTAAGTTGATGGGACTTTTCAAGTAGTGCCAAGCATGTTTTACAAGCTTTTAACCGTGCATGGAAGTGTGGTGGGCACAGTGTTACCTTTTGTATATGCCCTTCTGCAAAATAAACGAGAAAAGGATTACTTTACCATTTTACAAAGACTCCAAGAAACTGCAAGAGTATTGCAAATTCCAAACTGGGAAAAATCCCCATCATCAATTATGATGGATTTCGAAAAAGCCATGATAAACACCTGTCAGAATCTGTTTCCACATGCCCAGATAAGTCTGTGTTTGTTTCATTTTGGACGGTCATTATACTGGAAAATTCAGGGCGCTGGACTTCAAAGTCTATACAATGAAGATGGTAGCGAAGTAAAGCAATGGGTATTGAGTGCCATTGGACTAGCTTTCGTTCCTCCCAGTGATATTGTTGGATCTGCTGAATGAAGAAAACAACAAAGCTTTCGTTTGACTTGAGGACGTTGCAGAATACCTAGATAAAAGTTATATAAACTTTGTTCCTCAACTATGTGAATTTTGTTTTAACACTTTTTGTATTCCACATATCGTTATCATAAAGGATTAGCAATTTTGGTAACAGAAGATAATGTAAGATAGAGTTTGTTCCATCTGCAGAATTATGTCAATTATGTAAATTTATTTTCAACATTTTAAATCACGTTGTCATTTAAATATCATTAAAAAATCTCTTTTAACCTAATTGGTAAAGGATGTCAGCGAGTTGTTTTTTCACCGAGTTGTCTTTCACCGAGTTCTTCACCAATTTGTCTGTCGCAGAGTTGTCTTTTCACCGTGTTGTCTGTCTTCGAGTTGTCTGTCACCCAGTTGACCCTGAATGGATAAAATAGCTGGAAATAATCATTTTATCACATCTTCCTGGTACTATTTTTCTCGTGGTAAGTTTCATGTCTAAGAGAGAGACGCTAACAGCTGGTAAGTGCAACACCAAAGCAATCAAGCTCATCTCACAAAAAGAAGACCTACAGCACATGGCTGCATAATTGAACCCTGCAATTCAATTATAACACAGTGCACATATGCATAATAGTAAGGATACGTTTTCTGTTCTTTTGTGTGAATTCCCATGTAAATAAAATAAAACTAACCATGTTACAAGGAAAATTTACTGTGATTTGGTCTGTCAGGAGGAAACACCCCCTCAAGGATGTGAAATATTGTTGCACAGGAAGACTAAGTACTGAGCTATTGTGCAAAGCTGGTCTTCTTTTAATATGGCTGACTCTCATAATATTGGTGTTTTTTGTTCAAAAATAACATGTCTGAACTATTTTAAACTATTTTATAAACTGTGTGTAATCGCAAGATAAAGACCAATACTCAGCAACTGTCTTTATTTGAAAAACTGACTTATTTAGTCAGTTTTTAAGCTTTTCCTCCATGCGCCATAGGCTGCAATGTAAAGTGCCAGTGCATGCAAGATATTTTAGTTAATTTATAGAAAGCGACTAATTTTAGAGCACAATTTCACATGGCACTGTAATGTGATGAAATAACTTTCACTTGAAAAATACCAAACTTGTCCTTTAAGATGCTATAAATTAGAGGAGAAAGAATAAGAACCTGACCATTTCTGTCTTGCATCCTGGGATGGTCTGGGGAGTCCCAGTTTATAAAGTGGCTGTACCAAGTTTAAAACTTGAAGTAGGAAACAAAAAAAGTCTAATTATTAATTCTTTGTAATTAGATTACATGCCATAGTGACTGAAACATAGTTAGAGAACATTACATTTTTTTCACACACCACCATTGTTTGGTTGAGTGAGGGAGGACAAATGTTGGAGTGCCAACCCAGCCATCCCTGTTTAATCAAAGCAACAGAAAATCTAAACAAGTGCTCTCTGGTGCGGGATTTTAATGAAAAGAAACAAAATAAAGAGCTGATAATAATACCACTGAAACAAAGAATAATAGAAAATAGGTAGTGATAGGAAAGTCTGAATATATATAGTCTTTAGGAAAAGCTTATGAAAAAGTTACAGATGACAAGGATGAATGTCCCAGGGAGGCGTTTGATTTAGCAATCGATGTTCATGATGCTTTTCTGACGACCAGTGACGTCTTCGTTGCTGTTTCTCTTCTTCTTCTTCTCCTCCCCTACTTTCTTCTTCTGATGTTGCTTTCAAAATGAGGCATATTTATTATGAAATGTCATGCCGTGATTTCACAACACATGCACCTGATTGGCTGGCTGTCAATATGATTGATGAATTTTGCTCAAACTGTTTAATCTATCTTTTCCCAGATAATAAAGTTCTTTGATATTGCCTCATGTCCGTCTTTCCCAGGCTGTAAACCAAATTATGTCCATCCATAAAATAATCAATAGCATAAGGCATTGGCTCAGCATCCTTTCCCAGGCTGTAAAACCATTTTAGCACTATGCTATGAACTATTGTTATAAAACTGAGGTGTAAGGGAAGAAAACCTGCTATGATTTGTCCTAAATGTAGTTCATCTGTTGTCTTGTCTTGAACAAAATATAATGGAAAATTAAACCAAAATGTACAGATTTTATACACCGTAACAGTCTTCAACATTAATTCTTAACAATTAATAAGACTAATTACTTTCATAATTAAAGTAACATTGTCCAAGGTAAGATGCAACTGAGGTGCCAATTAGATGTTATGGCCTTAACTCTGAACCTTGTTAGGTTTACTAGATGTCTGAGCCTACAGTATTAAGTATTTCTTCTGCCCAAATGCAATTCTGTTTTCAAGCTATAGGAGATATGCCAGAAGGATTGGGGGATGAGGAGTATGTATTAATTTTTCTATATATCTTGAGGAGCCTTGGGAAATTGATTTATGTGCATATTTGTTTGTACTTGGTGTACTGGGCCATGGGTAGTGAAGCTATTGAAGCAAAACGTTTTTTAAATACTATAATCTATAATAAATGCAAGATTTAAATTCCCTGAACTATGAAGTCTGGATGTTTTTAAGTACAACAGTATCCAATACTAATTCACAATATCCAGAAAATCAGATGGCAATAACAAATGACAGAGTCAACATTGATATAATGAATGTGTTTGCAGTAAAAAAGCATAAAATATTTGTTCTTACTCAATAGCTTTAAAATCTGCACACATAAGTTACAGTTGATATGTTTCAGTAGTTCAGACTCTTAAACAGAATTTACTTTCAGTATGAATATGCACAAACTGAAATATATTGTGATCTTGTTCTGCAGTGCAGTTATGACATACATCATTTTAACAGAAACAATATTCATTTGACACAATGAAGAACTAACAGCGAAATCTGACAATTACACTTAGATTTAAATTTATTTCTTATGCACCTTTTATAGTGTAAGATAGATAGATAGATAGATAGATAGATAGATAGATAGATAGATAGATAGATAGATAGATAGATAGATAGATAGATAGATAGATAGATAGATAGATAGATAGATAGATAGATAGATAGATAGGAGAGTTGTTTGAAAAGTAACTTTATTTTACTATAGGACATTTACTGTATCAGACCTCAATATGCACCACTACATTGCATAGTTATTTACTTAGCAGTATTCCAGAAAGTGCTTGACAAAACTGAAAAGGACCACTCTGAAAAATCCATCATGTGACACTTCACACTTCAGCAAAAATAACAGTATTAGCCAGAAAAAAAAAACAAGAATGCTTTGAAAAAGTTGCCATGTGTGAGGTCACAAGTCTTCTAAGTATATGTGTTCTGAGTCCTTTTTTAGGTCTTTTTGCATAAAATGTATTAACAACTTACTGTGATCTCTATGCCTATCTATCTCACTATCCATCTGTCTGTCCACATGAAACAACTTGGCTCACAACTGACCAATTTTGCTGATATTTGGTATATTTGTTGTTTAAGCAAATTTGTCAAGACACTTCCATTTCTGTTGAGGTATCTTAAAAAGTGCATACCATACACATTTTTGAAATTTCAAAATCTCCATTTGAAAAGCAATGATGAATATTCAATATTATCTACAGTACTTTACGACAGTGACACATTCTGTGCGACTTCTTATAGAAGTGTTTACTGTTTCAGTAAACTCAGTATTTACACTAAAAACAACCTCTTGGTTGCATTATCAGCTGATCTTAATTTTATAAATTATCTGAAGCAGCCAACATATAGCAAAAAAATAGAACAAGATTTGACTCCCACCCAAGAGAAACAGAAAATGAAGAAAGATACAAAATGAAAAAATCCATGCAACTTTTTAAATATAATACAATTAATAGCATGAAAGGTTATTTTGAGTTCTGCATGGTTGTTCTAAAATTACATGAGTTGTTACCATGTTTCAAAAACATTTTCAACATATCCTCATATAGAGTATTAGATTATTTTCTAAGTTGAGATAAAATATAATATTAATATTATCTACTAACTGACTGATAAATGGTGGGTTGAGATCCTTCCAGTTGAGTAAGAAAAGTGTATGTGCGAGTAGTGTGGTATAGGATATTACACTCGATTTGTCCCTAAAAACTTTAAACCCATCTAGAAATACACCAAATATCACTGTTAATGGATATGAAGTGACTGTGACACCAAGGGTATATGAGAAGTATGTAAAGATTTTTGTCCAAAGTGATGTTGCTTTATTGCATGTCCAAAACATATAGTCTAGTGATACTGGAGCTGGATCGCAATGCTATCAAGTTGGAACTTGTCTTGGGTACATTTTAGGCAATATTAAATGAGGTGTATGGCATTGATGAAAAACTGTGTGGAATTGTGGAATGCTTGGTACATATAGAATTAGAGTGAATTTTATATATGGCTGAGTTCAAGTCATTTTTCTGAGATGCTAATTGAAAGGTCCCTTTCCCACTGTTCCCTTGGCAGATGAACAGTAGATTCTTTGAACCAATTTTATGCATTGTTAAAATACTGTCCGAGTCTTCATCAAGACTAATAAGCATTGTTTCAGTGGCGTAGCTAGGGGCAGGCGGAGGAGGCGGTCCGCCCTGGCCAGCACATTTTTGGGGGCGGCATTAGTGGCCAAAAGGCTCAGTACAATTTGTGTGTAAGCAGCAGGGTTTGGAAAAATATCACTCATGAATGAAAAAAATACAATTCTCTGATTTTTATCCAGAAATGCTTCAAAAATAATTTTCAGACTGTCCTTCTGTGATGGCATCAGACACAGCAGGTGAAATTTATGAGGCAATAAGAAAAAAAAAAAAAACAAACACACACCGACAATAATTTCTAGGAAGATAAACAACTAATTTACAATTTATAATTTCGTTTCGTTATCAATCCAAATGCGTTCTTGCTCTGCGCAGAAAACATCCCCACTTATCACTTGTACACTACACTGGTTCTGGTTTTCACAGTGTAATTATATTAAACTATTAATTAGAACACAGCTTATTAGTGCATCTATACTATATTCTTGTCTAGTTGATGCTTATAAATAATTATATGTGAAAAATTATTGCTGTTTCTCCATATATGAATAAATCTATACAAAATGTATCTTAATTGTTCTCTATACATCATTTTAATTTTCTATTTAAATAGGTTAACATAGTCAGATTTGTTGGAGGGTGGCAAATTGAAGCAGCGCCCCACCCCAAGTTGCACAAACTCTATCTATGCCACTGCATTGTCTGTGGGATTGATATGGTTGTGAGGTGTGGATAATTAAATAGGCTTCTTATAACAAAATTTCTGATTTATATGTAGGAGAAGAATTGTGTAGCTGGAAGCAAATACATTGTGTACATAAAGATCTCTAAGTGTCTTAATCCCTAGTGGTTTCCATAGGTTAAATGCTGAGTAGGTTTGAGCAGGTTGAAAAAGGTGATTACTATGTATGGGAGCAACAGATAAGAGCTGCTCTACCTTGAAATGTGTACTACATTGATTCTGTATTGGTGGATGACAGGATTGCTGGTAAATTAATGATAGTATTGACTGGAGCATAGAACAAGGCATACAAAGAAGATTTAGAACAATATTTCTTTTTCATTGCAAACCAGGCCATTGTGAATTTCTGTTAATTTCCAAGACTTTATTGTGTCTATATTTACCTCAAAGTAGTAGAATGAAAAGGTAGGTAGTGCCATGCCACTTTCTCCTTTAGATCTTTGTAGCACTGACTTTTTGATGTGTAGACATTTTGAATTCCAGATGAATAATGTTATGATTGAGTAAAACTTTTTTAATAATGATTTGTTGATTTACTCTAAATGCTGTAGGGGAGCTCTGGAATAGATATAGCAGCTTAGGTAGGATGTTCATTTTGATAGTATTAATTATCCCTGCTAAGATGAGCTGGATGGTAGACCATCTGTTAATATCGTGTTTGATATTTTCCATAGTACTTTAAAAACTGTATTGAGAAAAATCTTTAAATTTATTTGTGATATTTATCCACAGATATTTAAACAATTTTAATATTATGAGCAAATATTTATCAAATCTAGTATAAAGTGCTAGAGAATTCACTGGGAAAAGCACACTTTTATTCAAATTAATTTTGAATTCAGAGATCTTATGAAAATATCATATAACAAGTTGAAAACTAAAGGTAGAGATGATTGTGGGTCTGATGTATAATGCACCATATTACCAGAGTATAGTGATATTTTCTTTTTCGAGACTTTCTATTTTTTCTAATAATCCCTATCATCTAGTTTCTTTCAGAGATAAAAAAAGTAATATCTCACTGACTGTGGCAAAAAGCATTGATAACAGTGTGCTCCTTTTGTGAGCACCATATGCTAATGTGAAGTGATCTGAGTTTGTGCTAATAATATGGACTAATGCCTCTGGACTAGTATAAAGTTGCTTACTCAATGCAGATATTTTGGGGTCATACACAAATTTGTGCAGTATAGTAAACAGATAGTGCCATTCAGTTTAATCGCTAGCTCATCAATCAATGCCATTTTAACATTATTTGAGTTGGATTCTGTTATCAGAATAGGAATTGGTAGCTACTGAGCCACTACAAGCCTATATGAGGACTGTTTTTAACAAAAAGATATTGTAAAGTACTGTTAAAAAGTGTGTATTTCTTGTAGTGTACAAATGCATGTAATTACATTTGGCTTTTTCTGTTATTTTGTATATCACTCACTGCTAAAATATTTAATAAACAATGTGATACTTGACACTTTGATTAAGTATCTAAAATATTTTGTAGAAAACTTGACCACAGGGTCTTCACAATGACCATATTCTTGTACAGTGTTGTAGCTTAATAGCCTCTGCTGGCTGGATACAAATGTCACAAAAGTTCTCTTCTACTATTTATATCTTCTGCTATACTGCTGTATCGTGTATAATTAGATTTATTGCAGTAATATATAACTCATTAAAAGTGTGATGCTTATGTCAAATTATATCAATAAAACTTAACAGGAGGTGGCCATTCTTCAACCTGATATCAAACATTAAAATCAGATGATTCTTCACATTTGCTTCCAAACATTCAACTTTATGACTCCCGTAAATAAAAGCTCCTTTTATTTCTGTCACTTCTTTCCATTGAATGTTATCATTTTGCATTCACAAAGGTGTAAATGGGTGTTTTGTCTTGGTAGAGTAATATATTGCTCTACTTTCCCCTTTGTATTATTAAGATGTAGCCTCTGTCAGAACGCCTCAAATCCCACAAACTTACCACTGTTTATAAGGTATTATGGTATATAACTTATCCCCACCTTCCCTTCCATATCTATAACCTCAGGCAATTAGGTGTAGTAAAAAGACAAGCAGGAGTTAAGTTACACATAAAACAATGTATTATTGATAATATTCATAAATAATAACAATATGCAAAGTACATTTGAATATTGGCAACCATACAACCTGATTAAATGGTGATGTGTAGTTTCAGGCGGCACACAGACTTGTAATTATTTAAAATGTCTCTAGTTAAGGCATCATTGGTGCACAGCTTTCTTCAGAACATGCCGCATGTCTGTTCAATATGGCTGCCGAGCTGTGCTCTCCATTGTATTGTCCTTTCAGTTCATCAGTTTGGTCATCATCAGAAGTTAGTAAGAGAGATAGTGTGAGGTTAAGCAAGTAAATTTATAGGTGTTCTGTCCAACCCCTAGAGCCAATAGGGCATCATAGTACTTGAAGGCCTCTGAGACAAAGCCAATTCCAAACAGCCATACCTCAGACCAATGGGGAAATAGAACATCTTAACACCTGCCCCCAAACCATATGTTAAGGTAGCCTGTCTTCCTTGCGGGGGTTGAAAGACTTTAGCAGAGAAATACTCGCCAAACTGGTTTAAGGCACATCCTCCCCCAATCTATCTCTGTGGTAAAATTCAAAGAAACCCATTCCTAAGTTTGGGGGATGGGAGAACATGAATGCTTCTCACTAATGTAACACTAAATTACATTGCTTTGCCTAAATTACAAATAAGGACATATAAAATATTTAGCAAGTTTTATGCAAAATCTTACATCACAACAATAGGGAAATAGGTATTATTATGTTTAAGAAGCTGAAAGAGAAAAGTATAATATATATTTTTATTATTGCTTTTACGGCATCTAGAAGCCAACAAAGACTTATTAGACCTCATCAGCTTAGTTTTATTACATTACTTAACATCTTGATTTCTACCAAATGAACAATTATGTGGCTGAGAATTTTTTAGTTTATTTAAAAAGAAAGCAAATGTACTTATGGTTATTTATTTTCTCATATTATATCTGTATATTGTAACTGCTTGATTTATATAATTTCAGTATATTTTAATAGCTTTAAATAAAATTACTTCATTTGAAATGTAAAATTGGGAGAAATGAAACATGTTCTTGATTAAAGTAGGATGCAGGCACCAAACTGGGATCATTGTACTACTACGAGTATGCTGACTCTGGCCTGCTTAAGACATCTTTAAACCTCAGCAAAAGATTCTGACTCCAAATCACATAATCATGTGCTGATGCTTTCAGTTTATCAGATCAGACCTTGATCCAGAAAGCCGTTAAAAGCAGATCTAATTATTTTCAGACTACTCAGTATGAAATACACTGTGAAAGCTATAATAGCCTCACTTCTTGGCTTATCTGTCGATGATAAAGCGGTAAAGCTTATAAAATCAAATAGTGAATCTTCCTCCCTTTACTGCATTTACAGGACACTGGATTTTTACTACTACATTTTTGCTGAAGTGAGGAACATTTAACATATTAAAATGAAACTTTTAAAACACTTATTTTTATGTAGTAGACTGTTTAATATACAGTAGTGGAAACTCTTATTTGTATTATCAGATTAATGACCTTATAGAAAGAATGTATGACTGTAGTATCTGCTACTCAGTAAAAACCAGAGCATATGAACAAGTCACCCAGCTATCTTAATTCCTTTATAAGCATTACAGTGTTCTCATTCCAATTTTCCATAGTCCGATTAGGCATCTGCCTTTAATTTAAGAAGATGTAAGTAAAATGCAAGCTGTAGTCTACCTGTGGTCATCTTGACTGTAATAAAAGCCAGGCAAGTTCTATTATTAATAACAAACAATAAAAACTGAACAACAGTAGAGGTGCAAACATATTAAAAACAAACTATTTCCGTCAAGTAAATAAGTAATATTATTGAAAGTTGAAAGGGGAAAGCATTTGCTTATATTGTATTTCTTTCATCACCGCTATCCCCTCTTTGGAGGACAATTTATGTGTGTACATTTTTATTGTATTTCTTTCCATCATGTTGTTTTACTGTCAAACTCCTCAACTGTTTATTTTCCTCCTGCTATGTGTCCATGTTTAAGCTGTTAGCACAGAAGATGTCAGACTGATATATATGATAAATAGCATTTAATAGAGCTTGTATCAAAAAGAGACAACAGATCTTTGGGCCACTTGAAGGCCAACTCCACATATTGTAAATAAAACAAGGTTATTGACACAACAAAAAAGAAAAGTAAACGTTGTATTGACGCAAGTCTCCATAACAGACTCTTCAATTTGTCTGAGCGTTTGGTGTTATTGGCTCCAGGCTGGAAGACACAGGTTCAGGGAGGTGGACACTGGAAATGATGTTAGAGATGTCATGGTCATCAGTCTTCCAGTCTGCAGAGAGAGGAAGAGAAAAGGTTTCAGTTGACAGCACCCTCTGGCTTTCCTGTGGGAAATTGCAATCATCTGAACCCTTAAACCAGGGCTATTCAATTGGCGGCCCGCGGGCCACATGCGGCCCAGAATCAACCTCCGAGTGGCCCAGCCCGTGGTTCCGCCCATAGATAATAAATTAATATATATTATTCATAAATTGTTATTTAATATAATTTAATATAAATATATATATATATTATATTAATATAAATATATAGTATATTAATATAAATATAAAGTATTTATTATGTCTATGGTCCCGCCAAAAACACGCATTCCTACGTAAATTACGTAGCCTGCAACACGCAAATAATGCAGAGCGTGCCGGTAGTAGCTTAGATTACTGTACTATCAATATGTCTTTCTCAACACTGAAACGTAAAATTGCCAATGAAAACCATAAGTTTAACCCTGCCTGGACTGACAAATACTTATTTATTTTACCGCCACATCCAAACGCCAAACCGATGTGTTTAATTTGTAATGAGTGCGTTGGCGTATTTAAAGATTACAATGTGCAGAGGCATCATGTTGAGAAACACCACACTTTTCGCACCAATTTTCCAGAGGGATCTCAAGAGAGGGCTGCAAAAGTGCAGAGTTTGATTGCATCTTACAACCGGAGCAGTACTACCATGGTGCGGTCATTCACAGCCCAAGAGAGAGCTACTGCCGCATCCCTTCGTGTTTCCTGGATACTGGCAAAAAAGAAAAGGCCATTCACAGACTCTGAAACCGTGAAGGACTGTATGCTGGCTGTCGTGGATGAGGTGATAAGTGACGATAAAATTAAAATGAGCGTGGTATCTGCTATAAAAAACGTACCCCTGTCAGATAGCCTACTTCAAACATTCGTAGGGTTGAAATTCTTGCTGCAGATGTGTATGAAACGCTGTTAGGAGACCTGATGAAAGCTGATACTATGTCTATAGCAGTAGATGAGTCCACAGACAAAACTGATACTGCTCAGTTGTGCATATATGTCCGTTTTTTTGATGGCAAATGCTTCCGAGAGGAGCTGCTCGGCCTACTGCCGTTAGAAGGACACACAACTGGCGATATAGTCTTTGGGAAAATTTCCGTCTTTTTTAAAGACAGTGGTCTGGATATGAAGCGTTTGTGCATGCTTGTGACAGATGGGGCTCCGTCCATGACAGGGAAAGTGAATGGTTTGGCAGCACGTTGGTCCGCTGTTGCACCTCAGTTGATCTCCTTACACTGCATTGTGCATCAGGCGGTGTTGTGCGCAAAACTAAGCGGGGCGCTCAAAACGACAATGGACAGCGTTATGGCTATAAGTAATTTTATTCGCTCCACATCAAGCCTCCAACACCGCTTATTCCGCATGCTGCTGTCAGAAATGGCTGCTGAGCACCACGACCTTCTTTTGCATAATGACGTAAGGTGGCTGTCCAAAGGCAAAGCACTGGAGCGTTTCTGCGGTCTCAGAGGAGAGATCATAACTTTCCTCCGCGGCAGCAAGCAAAAAAAGGCAGAAACGCACTTGAGTCGCATACTGGACGACAACTTCATGGCCGATGCCTGCTTTCTGAGCGACATATTCAAACACCTGAACGATCTCAATTTGGGACTACAAGGCAGAGACAAAACTGTCATCGACCTTGTGGAACAGATGCGCGCATTCCAAGTTAAACTGGACCTTTTCGCAAATGATTTGAGCACAGGCCGAATGCTGCATTTTCCGACACTCCGCAAATGCATCTCATCCCCCGCACAAATCACGGATGTGATGACAGATTTCATTGCGATGTTGAAAAATAACTTTGCTGGTCGATTGGATGGACTTGATCTGCCCACAGAGTTGGCCGTTTTTGTCAGAGACCCGTTCACTGTTGCAATAGAAGGGGACTTATCTGCCAGAGCTAAGAAACTGGTCCCTTCCATTGACGAGGGGAAATTCACACTCGAACTTGTTGACATGCAGTCATCTGTAACCATGGCACAGGAGCTTTCCACTAACGGGCCTGCAATGTTTTGGACTGATGTCAACACACATCAGTTCCCTAACATTAAGAAAGTAGCGATCGTCATGCTCAGTATGTTTGGATCAACATATACATGTGAGTCAAGTTTTTCACACATGAACTCCATAAAAAGCAACTCTCGTTGCTCCCTGTCTGACCATACTCTCCACCAATGCCTTCGAATTGCATTGACAACTTACGAGCCTAAAGTCACTGCTCTCGTTCAAAACAAAAAATGTCACTTCTCCCACTAAGTCAGCAGGGTAACTGTAGCCTACAATACATCAATATAATGTGGGATGCGTAACAGAGGCATGCCTAATCACACATGGTGATTTAAAATATGTTCCCTCAGTGTTGTTATAGTTGTGAATACTGTGCACTTTTTATTTTATGCACTTTGAGATGTTCCTGGGTCAAATGTGTGCAAGTTGTTTATTTTGTTTCAAAAGGAAACAATGTTATTTCTAATAGCCTACTACTGTGCACTATTTTGTTTTATGCACTTTGTGATCAGATAGGTCAGATATGTAGCCTAGGTCAGTTTTTTTTCTTTTGTAAGTGGAAAAAATAGGGGCTACCTCAGATTCTGTTAATTCAGCTCTTTTTGTATGCACCTTTTGCTCTGCAAACTGACCAAAGTTAAAAGAGAAACAACGAATAAACCTTATGTTTTTCAATAAATTTGTTTGTGTTGGTTTTAAAATTTGTCATTACGAGCTGCTTTGCCGCTAAAATGACTGGCCCAGCTAACCTTCTTGGTTTGACAATCTGGCCCAACTGAATTTGTAATTGAATAGCCCTGCCTTAAACTGTTCCTCATGCGCATGCGTGTGAAAAGCTTTATATGGGTCCTTAATGAATTTATTGTTAAAAGTTTAAAGTTTAAATGTATTGTCATTTGCAAATTCTACAATGTAATTCTTACTGGAGTGTCTCACACAGAGTACTAGTAGTACAGTGGCTGGCAGTGTCAGATACTATATATAAGAAACAATTGTGAAGTTGTCCATATGATCATTTGTTCAGTAGCTTTATGAATCTAGTGATGTAAGTGCTAATAGTTCTGTATACATCATTTTTACAGCATACACAATATTTAGAAGCATAAACCGTACATCACATGAATTTCTATTGTAATAAAATAAACATCAAAAATATTTTGCTGTGTAAAAAATTTAAAAAGGTCACAATAAAGATTTGTGCTACAAACCTGGTAACCCTGTTAATTCAATGAAGTAAAGGAAAGAAAAACACAAAACAATTGCAGAAACGTCTTCCTAGATGTGAGTTCATGACCAAACTGAACTAAGATGCCGGCAGGAAGAGGCAGTTTCAGGTGGATGGACACTGGAAGTGACATCAGTTGTGGTAAAGCCGTCAATCTTCCGGTCTGCAGAGGGAGGAATAGAAAAAACATTATTATACAATGCCACCCCCTGGAGTGGTGTGTTATTACCATTATCAGAGCCCTTAATCTGTCCCCTATGTGCACATGCGTGACAGTGGGAATTTTTTTAATTTAAATATATTTTCCCTTATCTTTCCTTTCTGCAATTCCTGTTCCCCAATCCCACACCTATTTTTCTTTTTTTGTTCTCTTAAAAATTTCATTTTTTCCAAGGTCCATATAATATCAATGCTAGCTGAGTTTTAGGAAGACTATCATTATTTCCTTTCCAATATATTCTCTAAAAAGGTTATTTCATGTCTTCTTAGGATTACAATTGAATATGATACTTATGTTGCTTATTGTGATAACAATAGCAATAAGCTTGTTATTTTAGAGTGCTGGAAAATTAAACCATAAAATTCTGAAAATGGTACCAGATAGCTGAGACATTCTACTGATGAATTCTTATGAAATAATCAGTGAGCAAACTCAAATGACATTATAATATTTATCTGAATTATCTACCTCACATTGTGCTCTTCTGCAATTGTAAGCAAATCATATTTTACATCATGAAAATGACTAGCTGATACTCTATGATATATACTCTATGATTTTAAGATAGTTTTTTTTTTTTTACAAATTGATAAATCTGTTTCTCATTTTATAATTGTGAAGGATACATGTGTCTAACAGCATTAATTCATGGTCAGTGTTATATGTATTTTTATATATGTATGTTTTTTAAAATTTGTATTTCCCCAAAAATTCTGTGTTCCTTTTATTCAATATGTACAGTATGTAACATAGACAGGTATCATTACTGGGAGATCAATCATTTAAGGCTCCTGCTCAGGGCTCAATTAAATGGAAGTATTTTCTATCTTCAGTAAGTGCAAAGTGGAGGTAGGATGGGAAAGGTGCTATTTAAATAAAATGTTTATTACAGTGGAACCTCTATATACGAGTTTAAGTCGTTCCAGCACTGAGCTTGTATAGCGAATTTCTCGTATCTAGAACAAACTTCCCCATTGAAAATAATGGAAATCCAGTTAATCCGTTCCGCACCCCAAATATATTAACATAAAAATCAATTTTCCTAACAAATAACACTGATAAATTATATATACTGTAGTCTACCTTTAATAAATAACACTGGTAAATAATATAACTGATTATTAAAAGAATCAAAACAGGTGTCCAAAGTGCAGTAGAGCATTCAATAAATCTTTAAATAAATAATCCTTAAAACAGTTGTGAAGTGGAGGTTTAAAATACACAAGAATAACAATCCTTTAACACTAGGTTAAAACGTCAAAAGGATGCAGTCTTTAAAAAACAGATGACAATCCCCGGTGCTTCTTCTCTGTTAGCGTCTCACCTGCGGGCTCTGCAACAGGCGAGACACTCTTAATGCAGCTGACCTTCTCTACACCGTCCTGCTTCAGCTGCTTGGCTCGCCTGTTCAGCTCACTATTCAGCTACACGTGAGCCTGCACTCGCTCGCTGGCTCGCTCGCTCTCCCGCACCGCCTGCCTGCCTTCGCGCGCGCGCTCTCTCTTTCTCTCTCTCTCTCTCTCTCTTTTCTTTTACTTCTTCTCCCCCTTAACCGGCTCGCGCTTCTCTATATAGCTGCAGCCCATCAGCCACAGGAACAATCATGGATATTGCCAGTTTCCCACCTGTGCACTTAAGTGAGAAACGCAGACACCGCAGATCGCGGCTCGCAACTGCTACCACGCCCCCTCGCTAAGCCGCGAGCTATACCCACAGCCTGGCTCGTTACGCATTTAGATCTGAATTTTTCGCTCATACTTTCCTCGTATTTTGAATTTCTCGTATACAGAGGTGATCGTATCTCGAGGTTCCACTGTATTAGTATTATTATTATTATTATTAGGATTGTCTTTGCAGAGCTATGTTACATTTTTGTTTAAAATGAATTTTTAAAAACATTAAGTGATTTACTTTTTTGTTTGTAATATTTTCCTTTCTTTTTAGAGGAAAGTGGGAAATAGGAGCACATCCCCAGAAACTGTATTGTCTTTTGTTACCTGACACAAAGGGAAAAAAGAGCAGCATAGTGGAAGGTTTTATGTATGTTGTGGCAAGAAATTTTGTACATACGTTGATACATATTTTGTACATCTTTATTTGTAAGTTAGACAAAGCAAATGTAATATTAGTGTTTCAACGGTGTTAATGTATATCCTTGATAAGAACAGCAATGCTTTGATGTTTAACAAACCACCACCCCCACCCCCCCACACACACCTTTTATGTCTGAGTGAGAATGTGGAATTTTATTTCAGGTTTATGTCTAAAACCAGTCTGGCAAGTGATTCTCTGCAGGACATACTCTCTCAACCAACCCCTGCATGGAGGCCAAATCTACCTAGCTGGTAAGCATCAGCTCAACAATTAGTTTGGGGGGCAGGTGTGAAAAGCATTGTATGCACCCATTGGTCTGAAGTACAGCTGTTTGGGAATGGTTTTCAATCAGAAGCCATTCAATACCACACCATTCTATTGGCCCTTGGAATTGAACAGAGTATGTATAAATATTGTCTCTTTACCCCTACCTCTCTCTCTCTCTCTCTCTGTCACACCATGGCCAGAAAGACAACACAGTAAAAGCTTCGGGAGCACAACAACAATGAAGAGTGCATCTCAGCAGCCATTTTGAAACTGGCATGCAGCCTGCCCTGAAGAAAGTTGATCAAAAATAATGACTTAACTAGAGACATTTAAGTATTTACAAGTCCGTGTGCTGCCTGAAACTACACATCAGTATTAATCAGGCTGTATGGTTGTCACTATTCACACATACTTGGCTTACTGTTATTATTTTATGAATATTATCAAAAATACATTATTTAAAGTTGTAACTTAACTCCTGCTTTTCCTTTTACTTTTGATTGCCTGAGGTTATAGATTTCAGAAGGAAAGGCAGAGAGAAGTTAAAAAGTATAATATCTTTTAAGTCTATGGGATTTTAGGCATTATGATAAAGGCTACAGAATAAAGAATACAAAAGGGGAAAGTAGAGTAGTACAGAACTCTTCCAAGACAAAACAATATACAGTATATATACTCATATACTATATATATATATATATATATATATATATATATATATACAGTGGACCCTTGACTTACGAACTCAATTCGTTCACGAGGGCTGGTTGTAACTCAAGTTGGTTGTAAGTCAAGACTATTTTTCCCATAAGAAATAATGGTAATGCCCTTAATGTGTTCCGAACCACCCACAGCAACGCTTACTTAACTTTTTTTAATAGAAAAGGGTTGTATAACGTGCATAATTTACCAAAAACACCAATAATTTTTCTAATGTACTAACCAAAAAGTTATAAAAAGTGCCTTGCCTACCAGAAACAACAATTTCATACTGTACTCACCATTTAAGTTGACATCTTTGGCTTGCAGGAAGGAAGGAGGAGGAGAATGAAATGGAAGGTGGTTATTGTTTGGAAGGAGTTTCCTTATACAAATCTTTTCTTTGTAAAATTGTCGAGATGGTGGATTTCGACATGCTGTACATATTAGCGAGATCGATCACACGAACGCCACTCTCATATTTCCACACAATTTCCTTCTTTGTTTCGATTGTGATCGCTTTCTTTACCTTCGTTACCTTAGCAACCTTAGCTTCCTTCCTTAGCAATTATCGAAATAAATTATATAAATCACTGCACTGACCGAAATTACGTCCACAAACACATGTATCTGGGGGGTATTTTTTGTACGTGGATTAGTCGTTTAGCTGGATGTAATTGTTGACGATTTGGCCTGATCCTGGATCTGTCGGTTTTTCAAAACTCTTGCTGGATGTGTTGTCATAGCAACACATCCTAATCCTCAAACCTGCTCGGAGCAGGTTTGTTCTACGTAGACAAGGATTAGTTTACACACGTAATCAGTGACGGTGCGTGGAAGTCATCCAGTCATGGCTTCGCCGTTCATGAATGAGCGACCAATTGATATTGGTGCGCAAATTATACGAAGAGAATTTCATATAGAGAGGGTTTTGCGCGATCGGCAAGATCCTTTATTGCTACTGGAGGAAATTCTTTTCGAAAGATACCGTTTTAGCGGAGGGGGAATATCGTACCTCAAAAATTTATTAGCACCTTATATTCGAAGTCAAACCAGGCGAA
>NC_041399.2:94245091-94435091 GCF_900747795.2 Erpetoichthys calabaricus
TCTGTGTTTTATTTCTGACCTCGCTTTATCCTGCTTGCGGCATGTCAGACGGTTCGTAGTCTTTCTCGTTTTACTCTGGGCAGGGGGGCTTTGTTCTGTAACCTGCTCTCCATGTGTTTGTCCCTGTTCTTTAACCTCTTTATGACGTTTTACTTTGTTTCCTACTCTGACGGTTCGTAGTCTCTCCCGTTTTGCTCTGGTGTGGGGGGGGGGGCTTTGTGTGGCGCCTGCGCATGTGCGTAGTTTCTCCCATTTCACTCGGGGGGGGGGGGGCTTTGTGTGGCACTTGCGCACTATGTCTTTTGCGTCCACGGGCAGGTCCATATCCGGTTTACCATTCTCGTTTAGTAATATGGATACTGGCTTCCAGTCACTACTTGTGAGAGAATGCAATAGCTTGGCAAAGTAATGCTTACACGATACAGGATCGCTCAGAGCAAAGCAGAATAAAGGAGGTCAGTAACAGTTTATAATTATTGCCACACTTGTTATTTTTGTGCAAATGACTATAAAACAGGGTTGCAATATGAACAGCTAATCAGAAGTTTTCATCAGTGTATGCAAAAATGGCGAGACTTCAGCATAGATTTAAATTCTGCTTGTGAAAAAATGCAGTGAAAGAAGGTTGCTGGCAGGAAAGGTGTCTAGCTTTAAATACTCATCAACCTGGCTTAACCCAGAAAGTGTCTGTTGAACCAGCCTCATTCAACCAGCACTATGGCATCTCTTTCCACTCCACAGTCAACTAGACAGACTAACCAATGTGAGAAATTGAGGACAGGTTCACAGCTGACTGGCAACCACAAACATAAACATTTTGCTGAAGATGTTTCCAGAATAAAGCATACTCTTGTATTTAGATTTCACAGGTTAAAGCAAACTGTTAAACTTTCAAAAGTACTAAACATAAAAAAAACAAGATTGACATTACCAATTATTACTGTGAACTTACCAGTGTGAACTTTTTTCTGGTACTCCATATTGACTATTCAATTTAAAAATAAAGTGTTCCTAATGAAGATGAATTATGGTCTGCCAGACAATTATGCTTGCGCCTATTGTGAAACATCTCTGCATAATAACTGGCACTGTGAACATACAAAAAGCATTAAACAGAGAAAAACAAGGGACCAATCATAACATATTACACTTTCGTAAGACGTCTTAATACCTTTAATTTGGTAAAGCGTATCACACAATGTTGATTTCTCTTTGTTTATATACTGTACCTTTTAAGAAGCATATATAACAAGAGCTCACATATTTCAAAATGTATAATTACACAGACAACCTGAAGGCAGCTGCACACCTCGGTTTGAAAAAAATTAAAAGTTATATTGAAATATTCACTGTTGGTAACAATGTGAAACCTCAAATGCCCAACAAAAATAATGTGTTAGAATATTTCCTTTGGAAAAAATTGGTTAGGAAAAACTGCACAATTATGTATTTAATTTTTAGACAATGATAAAAAAAAATGGCTGGAGTATAAATGCTTCTTGCTTTTGTGGAGACAATTTTTACTTGTTAGCAGTAATTCTGCCAGTTCCCTGTAGTCCTTCTTGTCAGATGATTGGTATGATTCTTTTGTTTGGAATTCATTCAGCTGATGAAGTTACCAGCAGGAGAGAAAAAAATGTAATTTTCAGTTTGTATTAGGCCCAGTTCACCCATGTTCAAAGAATTATTGGAACAATATCCTATTTCTGCATTAGAGTTTCAAATAAAGACGTGTGTAGTGTACCCAAAACTGACATTTTATTCCTGATGTGTAGCAGATTTTATCTCCTTAAACTATGTTAAATTATATCATTTAGCCATTGATTTTTTAACATTCTAATTATCACATCAAAAAATTTTAAATGTTGTAGTTTTATGCTATTGAAACATTACAGCTTTTAATATAGTGTATTGAAATCCTAACCTGACTACTCTTTGTATGGAATTTGCATGTTTTTTCAATGACTACAGGGGTTTTCACTCCAGGGGAGTGAATGTTTTCTGTGATGTCCCATATTCATGAACTTTAGACTAACTAACCAACCCGCGGCGTAGCATACGCCACATAATTATTTATTGATGGGTGAACACTTCCTGAAAGACACAGTTGTCCAAATGGGGTGGGTTTGAGGATACGACCATGAGTGAATGAAAAGATGGAACTCTGGAGAGAGCAACATATAATTGTCCGTCACTGAAAACTGGTTTTGGCAGATACAGGCATATCTTTTTGAAAGTTTGACCCTGTGCCTTATTAATTGTCATTGCAAAGGCCAATCTAACAGGAAATTATCTGCGTGTAAAAGTAACAGGCAAATTTGAATCTGATGGGGTCAGGGAAACTTGGGGAATAAGGACAGTTTGTGAGGTAGCAGCTGCGATAGTTTTACACTCCAGTACATTGCGGTGAATGCTGGTAACAGTTGGGCGGGCAGGCAGGCGGGCAAGCCAACAAACACACTATGCTCTTAGTATGGTATGAATCAGGTTTTTGTAGACAAAGCTTTTCCCTGTTCCTGCAGGACCATCTAAGAGGAAGCATGTTTGCAGCGTGTAAAACAGTTTGCGAGGGTGGACGCGGTCATGCATATCCCATGATGCGGGAGGAGGGTTAGAGTTGGTGGGCGGGGCTCTGTTGTGCGTATCCCATGGTCTTAGAGTTGGTGGGCAGGACTCTGTGAGTTGGCGGGCGTAGCTCTGTCGTGCGTATCACATGGTCTCTGTCTTGCGTGCCATGGTCGGCTGCTTAGTGAATTATATATATAAATTGGTTGATAAACTGTATTTTAGTCTTATGCCCTGAAGAGTTGGTGCACAGGCAGTGCCTATGTTATGTGAAGTATTGTTGAGATAAGCCTATGATCCTGCTTTTGAATATAATAGGTAGGTGCAAGTACTGTATGTGACAATATGTGAAAGGCTAGTATGAGAGGTTGGATTAGAGCAGTGGTCTGAAACTCCAGTCATGGAGGGCTGCAGTGGCTGCAGGTTTTCATTCTAACCCTTTTCTTAATTAGTGACCTGTTTTTGCTGCTAATTAACTCCTTTTCTATTCATTTTAATTTACTTGTTTTTTTAAGATTTGTTCCCCTGAATTTTTTCCTCGTTCCTCTGAATTGCTTCATTTCTTTCCTTAAATTGGACCCAAACAGAAGCAAACCATGAAATGAGTGAGCCAACAGAAGACCAACTAAGTCAGGGCCTCAAATTCCAACCAATCTCACTCCAACCAGTTGCTTAATTATGCAGCGATTCTTGTCGTTAATTAAACCTGTTCTTTAATTCCATGGCGTGTTGCTGCTCTCATTGTGCAGTAGCATACATTTCTGAAATGATTGATTTTCTGTTTTCTAAGAGCTCTGTTAAAAAGTTTTGAGGACCTGAACAGATCAGCATTCCTGAGACCTTTGTCTTTCTTTATTTTCAGATATTGTATGATGGACACAGTTTGCTGGTCATGTTTTTGTTAATTTTGTATTTCGTTATTGTTTGACAGCTAATTAAGGAAAATGAAACAATTAAGGGGTCTGGGTCTTCAAGAGCAAATCAATTAAAAGTAATTCAAAAAAAGTTAATTAGCAGCAAAAACAGGTCACTAATTAAGAAAAGGGTTAGAATGAAAACCTGCAGTAACTGCAGCCCTCCAGGACCGGAGTTTGAGACCACTGGATTAGATTAAAGAAACAATACTCAAAAAAATTAATCAATGCAGTTTATTTACCTTGTGTTATTTACCAATCTGAAATGCTTGAATGTTCCACTCTACAGCCTTTTTTTAACCAGCTCTTAGTGCTACAACAAACACATCTTTCACACTACCAGCAGACTGAAATTTATCAAACAACATTAAATTGGTGTTGCCAGATAGAATTCTTCTATGAGGCACTTTAAACTTAAAACAAAACCTTATTTGTTCTTCTCTTACAGATTATTATGCAATGCCACTATATATACCCCCAGCCTATTAACCCACTCCCCACAACACAATCCCAACAACACATCAGTATTTAATTCAAGTCAATACACGGTATTGCAGCATATAGTGGAAGGAAATAACATTCCTCACGACTGTGGTGCATCATATACATAAACACAGTACAAGTGTAAGACAGGTAAAAAACTGTATTATATTATAGTATGATAGACAAATAAACAAATAATAGGTAATATATTTAAATATTGTAGATAGAAATAAATAAACTTAAAACAACTACTACTTAAAAACATTCATGTCAGAGAAAATGCCTAGTGGGAGCTGGGTGGTCTTTAGGCCTAGAACATCTGTAGATTTAGTTTTTTCTCCAGCTTAACTGGAATTTTTAAAAACATGTTTCTGTCCAACTTGGCCATCTGACCTTATGATTTGACTTACATTTAGAAATAAAAAAAAACAATTCTATATTTAAGGACTATACGTCTTTTATTTATATCTATCTTAGTGTGCATGTTTTGTATTCTATTTACTAATTATTATTCTTATCTAATTTTAATTTGTTTTATATTTACTTGAAACTATTTCTTTGACAACTTGTAAAGCGCTTTGAGCTACCTCCTTTATATGAAAATGTGCTATAGAAGTAAATGTTCTTAAATAACAACAACAACTAATAATAACATCAACAGTAGTACATATAATTACATATGAGAACCTACTAGGAGCAAATCTGTAAGTAGCAGTACTGGGTGCTGAATCAGAATAAGTTAAAAAAACAATTAAAATCCTTTTTTGTTTGTAGTGTCGATCCATCTGTTTGTTTCTGTATCTGCTTTTTCAGATCTAGACTCCTTTGTCTGCAGTACCAACAAGACAGTGATCGATCCTGAATGTGATACTAGTTACATTAAACACTAATATAATATTATTATTATTGTTAATAATAATAATAATACATTTTATTTATAAAGCACCTTTCCCATGCTCAAGGCAGCTCAGAGTCTCATAAATATGCACACCTCACTCATTAATACCAGGCATATTTACAGTTGACAATCATGTTTTTGCCACTTGTTTTGAAACTAACATATCTGGAGAAAGCAAAGTATGCCCAGGCTGGAATATTACTATTCAGTTGTGAACATACACTGTACAGACAGATGAAATACAGAAGATGTTAAAACTGTTAAAACTTTGTTGTCCACAGCAGCAGTGGAAAACCTTTTTCATGTGGGTGGCAAAAATGTAAAAAAAATAAAATAAATAATAATCTAATTTAACATTTATCTAATGAAGCTTCTTGTCCATAATTTTCAGGTGGATTTTTAGGAGAAACTCACTCCTACCAGTGCTTCATTGAATAAGTACAGTCACTTTTTTGCTTGGGTTGGCACAGTGGCACAGTGGTAGTACTGTTACCTCACAGTAAAGAGACCAGGGTTCACATCCCGGGTCCTCCCCACATGGAGTTTGCATGTTCTCCCCATGCATGCAGGGGTTTCCTCCGGGTGATCTGGTTTCTTCTCAAATTCCAAAAACACACAGGTTAGTTGGATTGGTGATACTAAATTAGCCCCAGCGTGTACTTGGTGTTTTACTTTCTTTTTCTCATTTTCTCTATGATTTTAAATTTAATTAACTCAGACTACCCTTTAGCCTCCAGCAGGTGACATTTAGACCAGTTAATTTCTTTTTGAACATTTTGTTTTGGTATGGCAGCTGTTCAGTATTATAGTATGTGCAATGTCAAGGCATTGGTTTAAAAACAAAACTTGCAACCTGGTTATGAACATTTTTTTCCAGAACCAGCACTTTCCAGTCAGTTCTACTAATCTAAAATATTAAGTGATTAAATATGTCAGGGTTTACTTTTAAATATATATATATGTATAAAATATTGAGTGATTAAATATGCTGGGGTTTACTTTTAAATATACGGGATATATGTATAAAATATTGAATGATTAAATATGTTGGGGTTTACTTTTAAATATATGTATGTAACACCTTTTTAACCATCTGTGTAACATGATTTCTAATTTCACTTGTAAGTTCAGATATTACTCTTAGCTAAATGATTTTTTTATTTCTAATTTATCTTCTTCTTCTTCTTTCGGCTGCTCCCGTTAGGGTTTGCCACAGCAGATTATCTATTTCCATCTCTTCCTGTCTTCTACATCTTACTCTGTCACACCCATCACTTGCATGTCCTCACTCACCACATCCATATACCTCTTAGGCCTCCTCTTTTCCTCTGGCAAAATAATGCATTCATTGAAATGATCAATTTCTTGAGTTTATAATATTATAGTTGTTTATGGTTTTGGAAAACTGTGTACAGTATATCCATATGACATTTAAAGGGAAAGTTAAAGCTGCCAAAATCCTTTAACTGTATTTCTTCTAAAACAGAACTAGTATACTAAAATTTGAATCACTTCACTTTTACCTGGGTGGAGTTTGCACATTCCCCTTATTTCTAAATGGCTTTTCCTCCCACACCCCCAAAGATTTACAGGTTAGGGTACTCGGCAATTCACAACTAGAATAGTATGGGATGAGTGGGCCCTGTGACAGACAGGTGTCCTTTAGAGGGTTTTTGTTTCACCATATGTCCAAGGGCTACCGGTAATAGCTGATGCACTCTGTAACCCTGATTTTAATAAACTGGGTATGAGAATGAGACAGTGTGGCACAGCTGCTACCTCATAGATTTAAAATCTTGTTCTTGAATCTCACACATGGCTCCGGTCTTTATACTTGTAAAATTTGCAGGTTATTTCCATGTCTGTCTGGGTTCTTGTCCAGGAACTCTGGTTTTCCTTTTAACTTCTCTAAAGTGTGATTTTTGGTTACTTGGAAACACTTATATGGCCCTGTAAGAGTATGGATGTGTGTCTGAGTGGGCCCAGTGATAGACTAGTGCCCTTTTCAAGACTGCTTCTTGTCTCATGCTTAGTGCTGCTGGGTAGACCTCAGCTGTCCATTAGCATGAACTGGATTAACTGGGTTCTTAGAATATTATGCATATTTTCTTTTTTGCTAAATAAATTATTTATTTTTTCAGTGAAAAATGTTATATTTTCTCTTGGTAAAGAAGTAATGGCAAAAACACTAATCAGGGGTCATAAATAAAAAAATGTTTGAAGAGCAGTGATGACATCATTAACAAGTGATACCACAAATGTCAAAGCAAAAGCAAAAAATAAATGAATAAAAAAAATGCATAAAAAAGAAAGATAACAGCACATCAGTGTTTTTGGGTTTTGAAAATCATTAGCACTATGTTTAGGCTGTTTTTATTTTCTGTTTAGTATTTGTTTAATAATAAAATATTTTCATTTCTTCATTTATATTGCTGGTTTAGTGTTGCTAACTGGTGACATTATAAGCTTTTATATTATTAAAGTAGTTACTGGGAATACCACTGAAATCTCAAAGGATGAGTAATGCATTTAGAAAGTATCTTGACATTTGTTTTAATAAAAAAGCTAAATAAAAGACCAAAAAATAGTCCTTCTACTATGGATTTTCACTTTTAATTTTGATGTACAATATTCAGTATTTAGTGTTTAATCTTAGTTTGTCCTTCTTAATCTCAGCCACTCACGTACACTGATACATGTATCCAGATGCATTTTTTTTAGTATTAGAAATTAATCCATATTGCTTACAACCTGCTATCAGAACCCTCAAAATTTTGAAAAACTGACTGCCCTATGTAAGTCAATTTAATTATCCATTGTTACAAGAACGACAAAGAATCATCACAAAGGTTTGGGGAAGCCAACTGTATAATGTTTCCTGGCTTCAAAATTGGTTAAATTGAACAGACATGTTTACAGGTATGAGTCCAAAACAGAACTGAATTGTTGCCTTAAAATGGCGTTTTTTAAATACAAGCAGAGGAAGTGATGTAATCAGGGCCAGAACCAGAAGTGGCATCATTGGCAATCCTTGGGTACCATTGGTTTGACTTTGTGTCGAATGAGCGGTTGTTCATGGAGTCCCGAATGAGGCACATTACCTGCATTGTGAGGGAGCATCAGTTACGGCACTACGGCCATGTGTTGCATTTTCCCCGAGGGTGATCCAGCTCATAAGGTCCTCATTGTTGGGGACCCGAGTGGCTGGACCAGGCTAAGGGGTCACCAATCTAACACCTGGTTGTGGCAGATAGAGGGTCATTTCCAGAAGGTGGGACTGAACCGTGTGTCTGCCCAGGGGGTTGCCAACCGGGATCCTGAGCTGTTTCATCGTGTAGTGGGTGTGGCAACGCACTGTACCAGTGCATGCTTCCCAACTTGACTTGACTTGCAGCGCCAGAATTGGAAGTGATGTCATCGGTGGCGCCAGAACTGGACGGGATTTCCCAAGAATGGTCTGTAAGGGAATGAGAGAGACAATTAGTGCAACTCACCGACCCCTGGTCAGGCATGAAATTACTATTATTCAAGCTGTTTAGTTGTCTCCTAATTGCACGTGTGTGACACCATATATTAGTCAACATCTGGCGTACTTTTGATTTACTTTTGTTAACTAAAATTGTGCTGCGTGAAGTAAGCAAAAACATACAATATT
Organism: Erpetoichthys calabaricus; assembly: GCF_900747795.2. Classification (NCBI taxonomy): domain Eukaryota; kingdom Metazoa; phylum Chordata; class Cladistia; order Polypteriformes; family Polypteridae; genus Erpetoichthys; species Erpetoichthys calabaricus. The sequence goes on from NC_041399.2 coordinate 94,253,607, forward strand.
ATGAAAAAAATCTATCAGCCATTTCAGGTTGACTACAATCCTCTGAGAAAAAAAGAGAACAGGCTTAAAGCAATTTTAAAAATAAGGAAATAGATGAGAGACTCAGTTTACGTTTATTTGAATTTATTTCTCGTTATTCTTTAAAATATGTTCTAGCTTTTTTGTTTATATCTCAGCATTCAGTATCAGCAAAATGCAAACATTTTGGTAAATGCAGTAAAGTACACTAATTCAGGAAGCAGCTGAGGAAAATTGTAGCATGAAGCTAAGGGGTTACATTACTTAATTAAGCATGCTTCATTACTCTTCATCAGTGTGATGTGTTGTGCAGATGGGAAAATAATATGTTCCAAAAACTAAGAAACAGAGTATTATACATGATTGAGTCAATATTGCAAAACTGCCTTACTTCGAATAAAAGCACACATAATCCTGAGTATGAAATGTAACTCATAACCATTCAAAAATGTATTTTTGCTTTCATCAGGAGTGATGAGAGGAATGCATAGAAAATTGGCTAGCATCACACTTATGTAACAAGGGAAGAAATGCAAAAGAATTATACAAAATATGATCTCCGTTCAAAAGAAAACTATATAAATACATGTTTTTGCAATGTTGTGCAAACATCACCAGATGAAGAGGCCATTAACAAAAGCCATTATTTATAAAAAATATAATTAAATCAGACATTACAGTTTACTTGATTAGGTTGTCAGTTTTAAAAATAAAGTCAAAGATTTATTTTTTTATTGTTCATTATATAGGGTTATTTACTATACATTATCATGAAATGCAATAAACATTTATATAATAGCATTCCTTGTAAGAAATACTTGTTTATGATATATCATATAATCAGAATCAATTAATTGTATACTTTATTCTTAAAGTGAATAAGTTCAAAATAAACCACCTACCCAGAGCAATTCCCTTAAGAGTGGGCTAAAAGCAGAAAGAAGATGCTCACACTGTGTTTGTTAAAACATAAATACAATCTGAAAATAGGCTACTTGTTTAAAAATGTGTTACATTAACAAGTCCAGAAACATTTTCAAAATCTGAAATTTATTTGCAAGTAATGTTTTGAAACGTATACCCTGTACACCTGCTAGTACAGTACAAAATCTCTCTCTGTAACAGAAGTGCCCTGTATGTTACTACGTCACATTGAAAATGCATAAAAAATGCATCTGTCCACTGCACTCGGACTTCTTTGGATTATCTGTGTGTCTCATTTTGTGCATAGCTACCACATTGCAAGGAAAGAAGGTCATTTTTTTCTACACTTTACTGTACCTTTCTTTAGAAATACTGCTATGAACTTTCTGTTTCATCCTGAAGGACTTTGTACTGTTGGGTTAACAGTGTATCCTGTGGGCATCAAGCATCCTATGAGCATCAGGTGCAAGGTTGTTAATCAAAGATGCAATCATTCATGCATGGTTATCAAATTTTCTGGTACAAGTCTTAGGGACATAATAATATAATTCAAATTACATATTTTTCCTTTCTGCACAATGATATCACAGCAGCTACAAAATATTGAGTAGAACTTTTTCTGTTGAGCTTGATTGCACATGCTAGCAAGGTGCTGAGCTCAAAACTATAGCAACACCTAGCAGCCTGGGCCTTCAGCAATGCATTGAGACATTCAAGGAAAGAAACATTTAAAGATAAGCATGAGCTGAGAAGTGCATGAGCAGTATGAGTTAGTGACATCCACTTTGTTATTTTGTAAAAATTAGTTGGCATATTCTGACATCATTGAACATGATTAGAACAGTCTAAACAAGAACAGGCCATTCAGCCCAACAAAGCTCACCAGTCCTATCCACTTAATTCTTCTAGAAAAACATCAAGTCTAGTTTTGAAAGTTCCTCAAGTCTTACTGTCTACTTGGTAGCTTATTCCAAGTGTCTACAGTTCTCTGTGCAAAGAAAAACTTCCTAATGTATCTATGAAATTTACCCTTAACAAGTTTCCATCTGTGAACCCATGTTCTTGATGAATTAATTTTAAATTAACAGTCTCCAGTTCCCTTCATAATTTTAAACACTTCAATCATGTCACTTCTTAATCTCCTTTTGCTTAAACTGAAAAGACTCAGCTCTTTTAATCTATCCCCATAATTCATTCCTTATATTCCTGGAATCAGCCTAGTTACTCATCTCTGGACTTTTACTAGCCCTACTATGCTCTTTTTGTAGCCTGGAGACCAAAACTGCCCACAGTACTCAAGATGAGGCCTCACCAGTGCATTATAAAGGTTGAGCATAACCTCCTTGGACTTGTACTCCACACATCGTGCTATATAACCTAAAATCCTATTTGCCTTCTTAATGGCTTCTGAACACTTTTGGGAATTTGATAGCATAAAGTCCTCTACGACTTCTAAATCATAATATTTTTACATTCCTATGTGTAATACTTTACATTTACTAGCATTAAATTTCATCTGCCATAAATCTGCCGCAACTCTGCCCAAGCTTGTATGCTGTCCAAGTCCTTCTGTATTGATTTAACTGATCCCAAATTATCTGTCATTCTACATATCTTGGTATCATCTGCAAATTTAACCAGCTTGTTCCTTGTATTCCTATCTAAATCATTTATATATATTAAAAATAGCAGCTGCCCTAGCACTGGCCCCTGTAGAACACCACACTTAACATAGGCCAATTCTGAAAAGGTTCTTGTGTCTGAGCCAATTCTGCACCCATCTAAAACATCACCCTGAACTCCCATTTCTTTTTGTTTGAAAAAGGAGCAACATACAGTTAGGTGTGAGCTGGCTTCTCCTGAGACCTTTGAACCTTAGGAGTGGCTTTCAATAAACAGTCCAGTGTAGGGTAGGGCTGCTTGTAGTCTATTATTAGTAATGCAACAGTGATTCAGATGAAAATGAATATGCAGTGAAACTTTCTGTTTGAAATAAACAAAAACAAAACTTTGCCATCTTGTGATCAAAAATTTGCATCAATGACCCATCAAGAAAGGTGCTTATTACATACAAAAAAGATACTCCTCTCTCTATTTTCATCTTGACTGCAACTTTGTCACAGTGCAGATGTGGAGACTATAATTCCCATTAGTCAGCTTGTTTGTCCTGGGGCTAAAGGGAGGAAACAGTTATCAGTTGGCAGAAAGTTTTACACCGGCAAAAGCTGGATCTCATCAAAGACTGCACTTACAGAGTTTTCCTATCAACTAATCTGGATAACCCTTTCATTACTTTGGTGGATTTGAGCTTTTGTCAAAGATTACATCCATTTATCTCATCATGGGTTGTACTTAGCCATGTTGAGTTTCCAAAAGACACTTTCCCCCCATTTGTTTTGATCTGGACCATTTTCTGAGAAATGTTGAGGTGTATAGCTCTGCTAAAACCCTAAGTAGCAATGTCGATTTCTTTCCACCCTGCAAAAATCTTTTAAAACTCCAAAGAACACCAAAGGTGAATTTTGTGGTTTCAAAAATCCATGCAAAACAAAGTTGGGTTTAGCATCAGTTTTGCCAAAATGTGTGCAAAAGGAAATTTGGGTGTTTCACAAACCAATACCTGTTACAATTTATAGCCGTAATGTGGTGCTTTTTGTTCAAGTATGCAAAAAGGAATTATGTTGCATTTTGTACATGTGACAAAAAATATGAAATCAACTGATGACACCTTTATCAAAGCAAAACCTTACACTTTCGAGAAAAACCAATTCTGTTGTACACTTGCATTTTGTTACTTTGTGTGACAGAGATAAGTAATAATGAAACACAATGAAGTGCGATTTTTCAATGTATGCTGAATTGCTGTTCAAATATGGTAGCAAGGAAAGGACTGACGACAGTGTTAGTGACATTTACTATTTATTGTTGGTAGACATTCGTTCATGTCCATTTTATGATGAGACGGTTAAAATTTTAGGCCTTGATGCCAATACAGCTTCATGATTTGTAGTAATTTTGAATCAACATTGAATGAATTGACTTGTATAATTTTTATAACATTATCGAAATACCACCACTGGTGTTCTCTCCTCTAATAGTATGGAAACCTACAGTAATATCTATGAACCCCGGTCAATCTCATCTAACCTCCCCATGTAGATGCTTTGCTCTGTAAATGCATCTATGTTTTAGTCTTTTCCTCCAATATCTGGGACATTAAAATATTTTACTAAGCATTTTTAAAGTGGAAAAGTCTGTAACAGGCAAAATATTACTTAATATTTCACATGAAGAACAGCCAATGTATACAAAAGGCTCCCTTTACAGAGAAGGTTGCAAAACAGAAATATACTGTAGATGAGATTATGAGGGAGGAACCAACACTCTCTGTCCAGGAGGCCATTATAAAGGAAGGTCAGTGACGGACCAGCAATATTCCCCTTCCATGCCAGGATGTGGACACCTTCAATGGGCCTGTGAGGCTGGAAGGACAGGGCAGTGGGTGACTGCCTGCTATGAGCAGAGCGTCTCCCATACAGTAGGCGGCAGCATCCCGTCTGGCATGCCCCAATATGGATGCCCACAGGGTAGCATGGGAGTTGTGGTACCATGGCACTGCCCAGTCAGATTCTGTGGTGGCCACATTTGGGTGCTGTCAGATATTGACTGCACAAGGACCACTGGGGTCCTGCCCGACCTGAAAGTGTTTTCTGGAGGTGAATAATTGGGTCGGGTGTTAAAAGAAAACCCTCCACTTTGCTTATAGAGTCAGAGTCAGGAGAGCACTCAGGCTAAGATCAGCAGGAAGGAGTGGAGGAGTTAAAGAAAAGAAAAGAATCATTGGATATTAGAAAAGGAATGATAACAGGAAAATAACTAATGGTTATTTCTGAAAGAAGAACTGTTTATTAAAGGAGCCTGGAAATAAGGTTTTTGCTTAATAAAGAATTTTAATTTAACCTAGGACTGTGTTTGCAGCAATTGTGTCGAAGGTTTGAGGCTTTTGTCTGCCCCCTAGTGGCCACAAGATGAACAATCAAATAGCAGAGAAACCATAATTAAAATAAAATAATTGCTGTTTAATTTTATGGCATACAGTATAAAGATTATAACATTCATTGTATAACTTGTTAAGTAATAACATAGTTGGAAAATAAAACTGTGGCTCCTCTTATACTGTATAAATACTGTTGCACTAACAGTAGAAAGAATTTAAAATCAAAGTGAATATTTGGGTATTTCTTAGCCACAGCACTTATGCTTTAACCTATTTTCTTTCCTGCAAAATAAAATTTGCATATGTCAGTAGTGTCTGACAGATGTATGGAGTATGAAAAGAAGTTAATTCTCTGTGTTGCTCCTGAATTTACACAGCATTTCTTCTTACTTCATGCCTGCCTGCATTCCCCTGAAGCTGATGAACACATTAGATATTTTACCATACATATGAAACTCATGAATTCAAAAATATGATTTTAAATCTTATCAATGCAGATGTTGTTTGGAATGCAGTAGTTAAAAGAAAGTGAATTTTGTTCCGCTTACTTATTTTCCTGTTACTCTTTTGGTAGACGTTGTGGCTCAGTATTTGGCAGTACAACTTTACAACTACATAGTCATGTACTCAAATCCCAGTCCAGACACTGCTTGTGTGGAATTTGCATGTTCTCCCCATCTTGTTTAGTTTTTATAAGGTATTTCATTTTTCTCACACAATCCGAAGACACGCATGTTAAGCCTTAAACAGTCTTTGCATACGTGTGTTCAGAGACGAACTGGTGCCCTGTCCAAAACTGGTTCTGTTAGATTGGCATATTAAATCTAATATGGTATTTTTGAAATGAGCCCAGAAGAAGATTATATTTTAAAGATGCTGAAAAGATAAAAGGTTATTGCAGGAAGAGTGAGTGGAAGAGCAGTGGACAAGTGAAATAAAGTGAAGACAACATGTGCAGTGGAACCTCAGTTCACGAACGTCTCGATACACGTACAATCAGTTTACGACCAAAAAGTTTGCCAAACTTTTGCCTCGGTTCACGACCACACACACGGTATACGAACAAGCCAGTTTCCCTTTCGGTTTGTACATGTTCAGTCTCTCCCTGTGCATTTCCTGTGCAGCGAGCAAGAGAGAGAGAGAGAGAGAAAGAGAGAGCACGACATACACACACACAGGCAGCGTGAGAGAGAGCACACACACAGGCAGCGCGAGAGAGAGACAGACACACACACACAGGCAGCGCGAGAGAGAGGGGGCTGGATGCTTAAGGTAGGAAGGCAGTTAAAGAATGCACTGGGCTTGATTTTGTTTTCACTTCTGTTTACAGCGATCGGTTCGTAGAGTGCATTGTTGCAATGTTACTTTTCTTGGTGGTTTATTAAATGACGGATTTTTTCAAATGTTCATTTGTGCTTAAAACTCATTAAAAAAAAGTGTTTTTAGCCAGCGGTTGGTAGCGCTATAGCGCGAACTATTGCAGTGTTAGTTTTCTCTGTTGTTCAAGGTTTTCTCAGTGTTATTCAATGTTTTTACATTTAGTTTACTATTACGCTGTGCATTCTATGGTTTAATTAACTATACTTGTGCTTAAAAACTTAAAAAAATATATATTTACATATAGTTCATATGGTCTGGAACAGATTAATTGTATTTACATACAATCCTATGGGGGAAATTGCTTCGGTTCACGACCAAATTGGTTTACGACCAGAGTTTTGGAACGAATTATGGTCATGAACCGAGGTTCCACTGTACAATTCAAATACCACAGAAACATCAGCACTAATAAATGATAAACTTAAGCCTACAATGAACAGGCATTAATGCTAAATTCTGAGCTACATAAATACAAGTTATCCTCAATATGCTAACAACCCAATTGTCCTTCATTAAGTCAGAATATAGAACCAATGAAAGGAAGCACTTCAAGATTATCATTAAACATGACTTTTATCATCACCTTTTTCCACCCTATTCAAACTTTCATTTTTAAAGTTTGGAAAATGTACGGGATTAAATCATTTAGAGATTTGTATATAGATAATGTTTTTGTATCCTACGAACAGTCTCACTCCAAATTTAGCTTCCCATCAACACAATTTTTCCACTTTTTCCAAAGAAGAAACTTTGCTAAACAGAACCTGCACTATTTTCCTCACCTCCCAACTATTTCTAATACTGATCAGTCTTGTAGACTCAGACAGCATTTCTGTAATATATAAAAATATTTTAAATTCCCTTCCCAGATTACAGTGGGAAAAGGATCTTTTACTCAACATTTCAGAAAAGGTGTTGAAGGTAGCCATGCACAGAATACACTTTACCTCCATATCTGCAAGGCATTCAATCATTCAACTTAAAATCTTTTATCAAGCACATTTATCTCATTTAAAATTATCCAAAATGTTTCCAGGGCAAGATCCAATCTGCAAAAGTTGCAATCACACTCCAGCCTTATTGGGCCACATGTTTAGGGCCTGCACCAAATTAGCATCATTCTGGACCAAAATCTTCAAATGCCTCTCAGACAGCCTTGATGTCACAATCACTCCTGATTCATTAACAGCTGTGTTTGTGGTAATTCCAGATGGGCTTAAAGAGGAGAAGGACAAACAAAATGTAATTGCCTTTACTTCACTATTGGCACGTAGACTTATCTTGCTCTATATTACTAAACGAAGGTTGTATATATGCATGGACGGCAGACGCACCGAAGCGCATGCGCACTGCGACTCAGCGCCCCAGAGTCAAACCCAGCGGCTTCCCAGACTCAGTAGGTAGCGCCCAAACAACACAACACAACCTGTAAACTAAACTTCAGGTCACAATACAACCGCCGCCCGAATGCGCAAGTAATGTTTACGAAGGTTGTATATATACACGGATGCCAGATGCAACCCGTGCCAAAAGCGCACGCGCCCTCGCACAGCGCCCAAGAGTCAAACCCAGCGGCTTCCTAAAATCAGTAAGTGGCGCCCAAATAACACAACACAACCTGTAAACTAAACTTGAGGTAAAGCGTGCACGCCAACAAGTTGCAATGGTGACATATTTAAACATAGACATAGAATAATTAGACGCCTCATGACTAGCAGAATCGTACGTCAATGTAGCCGCCATATTGTGAGTGGCACTGCTGTGGAGTGAAGTAATGAATAATGTGCTGCTTGGGATTGTACAAACCACTGTACGCTCCAAACCAGATCCCGGGGGATTACATTTCATAGGTGAGGCTGAAGAATTGTTTTGGTTATATTTGGCCGTTAGAAAATCCCGTTTTATAATCTTTACTTTAGCTAAGCCAGGCTAAGCTAGCAAAGCTATGCATTTATGTGCTCAAGTGAGCCTCCAAACAACGTTTTGGCTAAACGTATTTAGTCACTATGTAGATTGTTGTTAGCTGTTAACATTTCTCAAACTTGATGATGTTTTTTCTCAAGGAGCACATTAAGGAAACACAGTTTGAAATTGACAACCGTCATTTTATACTCATGTCTTTAGTTGTGTCTGTCTTCCACAAACTAAGGCTGCACCATATTGCCAGACTGAATATTCTCAAATTACAGGATCTGAGTTAACGAGAGGAGTGTAAGTGTGTAGGAGATCAGTGAGGTTGTGGAGAGCTTTAAATGTTAAGAGCAGTACTTAGTATTGTATTCTGTAGTTAACAGGGAGCCAGTGAAGTTGAGAGAGAATAGGTGTAATATGTTCAGTGGATTTACAACAGCAGGTTATTATCCTGGCAGCAGAATTTTGAAGAAGTTGTAAGCAATGGATACGTTTTTGTGGGATGCCAGATAGAATAGCATTACAGTAATCTATACAGTGACTCAGGCATTAAACAATACTTCAGTATTGTGTTGTGTAAGAACAGGACAAAGTCTGGAAATGTTTCGAAGATAGAAGGCAGTCCCCGAAATGTTACTTATATGGAAGGAATGATTAATAATAATAATAATTATAATTATTATTATTTAATAATTGCCATTATTAGTGTATAAATGGATATAAATAATTGCATTTAAACAATTCGCCAAAATCTGTTGTATGTAAACGATACTGTTTTAATCATTGTTTTTTCATCACAAAACCCGGTTTCCATGTCTACCTGTATTAGTTTAAATGGCACTTTTGCCACTCGCAATAAGGCTGACGCGCTGACGTATCGTGTCTACTGGGAAACACAGTGAATGCGCCGTCTCTCTATATATGTCTATGTATTTAAACTTGAGATAGTGGTGACTACTGACAGTGCCAGCAGTCAGCTACTCCACAGTGCCTGTGGTCAGTGTTCTCCACTCCACAGTACCAGCAGCTACTCCACTACACAGTGCCACCAGTCAGTGTGTTCTAATCCACTGTGCCAGCACTCAGTGTGGCAGCTGTCAGAGTGGCTTATTTGAATTACATTAAGGTAATTCAGTGTTAAAAGTAAGTCCAATTATGATTCCTAACAGCAAACGACTTCTAGCTAACAACACACCCATAGAAAAACAAAAACGAGACTGCATGGATAAAAACAATGAACAAAGGCACCTACAACACGCTTCTGAAACACCAGAACCAAAGGAGTCACGGCTCCAAAAAGAAACAGCTTTACTACAAATATATTTATTTCATTAAATGAAAACTTTCCCAGGACGCTCCCACCCTCCATGATTTTTCATCCCTACAAAGATTGGAGGGAACAGAAAGTAATTGCCATTCTTGGATTTGCGATTCTTTAGAGAATCAGGGGTTTACTGGTCTGTAAGAATCCTAGCCCACCTCTTTTAAGTCAGTGGGTAACTGATGTTATATACTATTTGAAACTGGAAAAAAAATCTAATTCTCACTTGGAGGATCTGTTCAAAACCTTTTTAAAACCTGGCAGAATCTAATCAATAATATTTATAACATTTTAGAATAAGCGTTTTTATTGGGGAAAATGATTCTCTTCCCTCTTTTCTACTCTTAAAGTTTTACTCTGGCTGTTGGCCTTCCCCTCTTTCTAATGGGTGCGGGTTGAACTAAATTTAGTCTTGTTAAGTTTGAATTGATTGTATGGACTGTTACTTGCTTTTAATAAAATCAATTAAAAAAAGAAATAAATAAATTCTTAACTACTTTTCTATGTTAACAAATGTTGCCTTATTTTAATTTCTTATTTTGTCTTAGAGATTATTAATGAATAATTTATTATTCATAATTTATTATTAATAATTTATTAATGAATAATTTCTTATTTTGTCACCCTTAAAGATAGGGTGAGAAGCTCAGTCATCCGGGAGGGGCTCAGAGTAGAGCCGCTGCTCCTCCGAATCGAGAGGAGTCAGATGAGGTGGCTCGGGCATCTGATCAGGATGCCTCCTGGACACCTCCCTGGTGAGGTGTTCCGGGCACATCCAACCGGGAGGAGGCCCCGGGGAAGACCCAGGACACGCTGGAGGGACTATGTCTCCCGGCTGGCCTGGGAACGCCTCGGGAAGAAGTGGCCGGGGAGAGGGAAGTCTGGGTATCTCTGCTCAAGCTGCTGCCCCCGCGACCCGACCTCGGATAAGCGGAAGAGGATGGATGGATGGATGGATGGATTTTGTCTTTTATTTTTCTTTCTTTTTGTATGAAAATGTGCTATATAAATAAATGTTGTTGTTGTTGTTGTTGTTGTTACAGACAAAATGGTATTAGCCATTAAAGTAAAGACATGTCCAGGCTAAAATATTTAAGCAGGCTAACCAACCTTTCCCTTGGAAAGACTGTGAACCTTCTTGATTACATCTTGCCTGAAGAAGGGGCCTTAGTTGCCTCGAAAGCTTGCATATTGTAATCTTTTTAGTTAGCCAATAAAAGGTGTCATTTTGCTTGGCTTTTCTCAACATTCATAATGGCTAACACGGTACAACACCCTAGTACTAAGGAGAAAAGAGGAAGAGAAATACAAAATGGTTAATGTTAAAAAATAAAAGAGTAATTTAAAGAGGTCAAACAATTATTTGTGATAGTATAAAACTTTCATTTTTACAGAAGAGTGTTACGTTGTTGGATGTTTTACAATAGCATCTAGCAACATAAAATAAAATTGTTTACTATACAAATAACAGGAAGCCTCCAAAAAGAAATAAAATAAGAACAGGTCATGTTAGACTCTGGAGCAGGGAGGAAATGTTATCTCATCATTTCACAGACCATGTGGAAAAAACCTTACACTCCAATGATTTTTTGAAGGATCAGGTGCAGAACAGTGAAATTCTAGGGCATTTTTATTTATTATTAAAAAAATGGATATATATGACTGGTGACCAAAATGTTTTGAGCCTGACCCTGAACAGTGTATTCTAATTGATTTTATGAACTAAAATATGTGAACATATTTTATACATAAAGCACTTGTAATGTATAATGTGCAGTATATTTCTTGTTACAGAAGACAATATGGATCCCAACATCTCCAGTATCAATTATCATGTTATCATTCAATTTCTAAAACTAAAATATGTCTTTGGATGCTCATTCTCAAATAAATTCATACAAATCAAATGTTACTTATCACATACAAAAACATTTCCCAGAATGACTAAAAAGGAAGACAATTAAAAAGAAAAAACTTCTGACTTGGCAGTCACAGTCACATTGAGGCATTATACAGCCACATTGGAAATATTATAAAAGAGTTCAAGTAGCGTTGCTTGACACACTGCTAAATAATTCATTGGCTGAAAGCACTGTGTTAGCATGTCAGAGAGAGGATGTGCAGCATTGTTCATAATTTTTCACTTCTCTTGAAGTAGTGTTTCTAGCCAAGCACACCACAATGAAAAAAAACAAAAAAAAAACACCATGTTCTGCCCATCACTGTGTTTGTAGAAGACATGAACAATGTCACTACCCACATTAAAGGAACTAGTCTTTAAGAAAAAAGAGCCCACTCTGCAAGACTTACATAGCTCCTCTGCGCTATATGATCAGTCCAACCTGTCACTGATGCAAACCTCCAAGTACTTATACGAGTGGACTACCTCTACATCCACTCCCTGAACAGTAACTGGACATAGAGGCTCATTGTTGTGGTGAAATTGAATAACCAGTATCTTGGTTTTGCTGATGTTTAGTTGCAGACAATTCATTCTGTACCAAGGAACACATTTCTCCACCTGATTCCTATACTCTGTGTCATCCCCCCACATTGACACACACCATAATTGCAGAATCATCCGAGAATTTTTTGCAAGTAATATGGCCTGGGGCCTCATGTATAAACGTACGCACAAAAATGTTGCATAAGCTCATTTCCACGCTCAAATCACGATGTATAAAACCTAAACTTGGCGTAAAGCCACGCACATTTTCACGCTAGCTAAAACTCTGGCGTACACAAGTTCTCTGCTCGGTTTTGCAAACTGGCGGCATCCAGCGTCAAAGCAGTGCTTTTGTTCCAGTGTTCCAAATCAGGTGAGAAGTTGTATGATAAAATAGCTGCATTCATGCTGCCCCACCAGTTGTTGTTGACCATGAAACAAACAACTTCACCTTTTAATTTGCTGGACTCTTCTGTTCTGTCCATACGGTAAATTGAGAGAGCAGGCTGAATTGCTTGATCCAGCACCATCAGAGTCAGCCGTATCTCTATGAGACAAAAGTAAATAAAAAGCACATAACACAAACTAAAAATTCACTATGATCAAAACCAGTCAGTACACTGGCTCCTGAAATGACATCCCACTGTCTCCAATCTTCCAGAAATAAACCTGACCTGATAAAGAAGTATTTTATAACTGTAGATTAAACATAGATGTGTTGATATCATCCACAGTCCTAAGACTGTTAAAACAATTGAAGCATGGTGATTCATCAAAATTGAAGATATTCAACATCCAAGTCAGTTCTGGCATATTGTTGGCACAGTTTTTATGGTGATGAGGGTGTAGAGGCCATATAGTTTAGAGCAATTTGATGTGGCATTACTGGTAGTCAGTCAAGTAAAAGTAGTAGTTAAGGCTGTTGACTATCTGCTTCAAAAATGTTCAATGCACAAGTTATAAAGACTGATGTATGGTTCTCCAGTTCTCTGGATCTGGCTTGATTAACTACTACATGTTCCCTCAACTGAAGGGCTAATTCCAGTTGATGTGTTATCTCACTAAGGAAGATGCCAGGTCATCTACAGAAGAGAAGAACTCAACTGTATTTGTTTTTTGTGCACTTTGTGTGGAAATTAAAAATAAACTCATTTTATTTTACTTTGTAGTAGGGGTTGTCTGTAAGAATGAACAATAAGAAATACTATTTTCTTTCTTTCCCAATTTTAAACTTATGATAAAGAACTAGAAAAGAGGATACAGTAAGTGGATTCAGCATTAGCTGTTGTGTTTCTCTACTAGTCACATAACTAAATGATCGTGTTCTTCTACAAAAAACGGTCTTGAAAATATGATTTGGTGTTCATTCTGCTAGAGGAATGGACCTAAATAAGGTAAAGATCATTGTTTGATAATTAATATTGTGGCTTACTTTTTCTTCCACAATGGCACTATGGAAGAGTCAATTAAATTGACTTTAAGGATTAACACTAGAACCGCCATGCATTTTTACAGTGCCACAACTGCCAAGCCTATGGCAAATGGTGTCTGAATCCTTTTGTTCATAGTAATGGTCTATCAGCTCAGCATCCTGATAATGCATTCCTACTCCCCAAACTTCAAAAACCACACATAGACTAATACAGCGTGACAGAATGCTAAAATAGATACCTTTGCGGCACATGTCATATATTGTTTGCATATATTTTCACTTTAAATATAAGCATACACGCCCTGTCCGGGGTTTGTTTCCTGCCTTGAGTCCTGTGTTGGCTGGGATTGGCTACAGCAAACCCCCGTGACCCTGTAGTTAGGATATAGCGGGTTGGATAATGGATGGATATTAGTATACATTTTCAATTAAAAAAAAAATCTCCTTGGAGTGCATGTCCAAAAACTATTTCAGTACTTAATAGTGAAAAGTAAAACAAAACATTAAAAATCAGATGAGTACATAAAATAATAAATAATATAAAAACAAATAAACAGCTGTACTTAAAATACTGTCAACTGTCTGTTGTGTTTCAATTTTTTCACTTAGATAAAAAATGTATATAAACTTGATTGAAAATGCATTGCAATATTTTTCACACATTTGGAATTCAAAGTACACCACCAGCATCAATTTCACATGAACAAAGGAGAACACTTGAGATGGCACATTGAAGACAGAGTGAACTGCAAGTGAAGATGCTTGCCTTCAGAGTTTTTACAGACATGGCAGGCCTGAAAATGCCAGTATGAAAATATGGGATTTCTTTGTAAATACAGTAATCCCTCACTATATCGCGCTTCACCTTTCGCGGCTTCACTCTATCGCGGATTTTATATGTAAGCATATTTAAATATAAATCGCAGATTTTTTGCTGGTTCGCGGATTTCTGCGGACAATGGGTCTTTTAATTTCTGGTACATGCTTCCTCAGTTGGTTTGCCCAGTTTATTTCATACAAGGGACGCTATTGGCAGATGGCTGAGAAGCTACCCAACTTACTTTTCTTTCTCTCTCTCTTGCACTGACATTCTCTGATTCTGACGTAAGGGGATTGAGTAGGGGGGCTGTTCGCACACCTAGACAATACGGACGCTCATCTAAAAATGCTGAAAGATTATCTTCACGTTGCTCCCTTCTGTGCAGCTGCTTCGTGAAGCGACATGCTGCACGGTGCTTCACATACTTAAAAGCTCGAAAGGCACGTATTGATTTTTGATTGTTTGTTTTTCTCTGTCTCTCTCTCTCTCTCTCTGCTCCTGACGGAGGGGGTGTGAGCTGCCGCCTTCAACAGCTTTGTGCTGCGGTGCTTTGCATACTTAAAAGCCAAACAGCCCTATTGATTTGTTTGCTTTCTCTCTCTTTCTGACATTCTGTGCTCCTGACGCGCACTCCTTTGAAGAGGAAGATATGTTTGCATTCTTTTAATTGTGAGACGGAACTGTCATCTCTGTCTTGTCATGGAGCACAGTTTAAACTTTTGAAAAAGAGACAAATGTTTGTTTGCAGTGTTTGAATAACGTTCCTGTCTCTCTACAACTTCCTGTGTTTCTGTGCAAATCTGTGACCAAAGCATGACAATATAAAAATAACCATATAAACATATGGTTTCTACTTCGCGGATTTTCACCTTTCGCGTGGGGTTCTGGAACACAACCCCCGCGATGGAGGAGGGATTACTGTATAGAAAAACTAATGGAACGTGGTATTTAGCAATGAATGGGGTGCCTTTTTTTGAAAATAAATAGGATTTGAGTACAGCTAAATTGAAATGCTGGCTCACATATTGAATTATATATACATGTATGTTTTATGGCAGATGCATACATAACCAAAGAAAGCTGACTATTTGTTTTTGCTTTTGCAGAGATTGTTGGGGAGGCAGTGTCTGTGCATTGTAATATTTTCACACAACTTGCAATACAAAGTATGAATGCATTTTGGAATTAGGGTCCACATTTATTAAAGCTGTACTGTCTTAATTAAAACATGCTGACCACTGCTACCCTGTGAGAAAGAATATTTAGAATTAAGATGCTTCAGCCTTTCCAAATAACAAAAGTATGGTACTAATAGAACTATAAGAAGTGTGTCACTTATGCATTAAATAAGGATGTGTTAAGCTAACCAAACAAATGTAACCTAATACAGACGCTAAGCTGTAAGAGTGTATTCTTGTAAGACAAATATACTAACTAACTTTTAAGGTAGCTTTTGATATTGTATAATCAATTATTATGTGTGATGATCATTATGTGCGAAAATGTAAGCTATAATAAGAATGTGCTGTGCATTAACTGACAGTATAACATTAATCCTTTTATAAGCTGAATCAAAAGATTCTTAAATTGTAACTGCCACATAGCCGTTGAAGTGTTGTAACCCTGATGGTGCAGAAGAATACGGAAGTACATGTTTGCAAAGTGCTGTCTCTGTAAAACTAGCCATAGCTGAATTGCATAGCCTAAGTTGAATAGGGAACCTGGAATTTTGGATATGCAGACAGTTCCTCTTATCTAAAGACTACTTCTGTAGACTGTACTTCTCCAGTATTGATCTAATGTGTCATCTTAAGCTACTTGCAAACTCTACGTGACCTCAAAATTGAACTGCCATACTTCCTCTTTTTGTTTAGTAAACAAACTGGTATAAAACTGAGCTAACTTTCTTCTCTCTGAAAGGTCTGTAGCACACTGGAACGTGACAGGAGCCGCAGCCTCTCTGACACCAAGAATAAAGAAATTGCTTTTTACTCTTAATTGGTGTCCGCCTTCTGTTGTTCTTCGATTTTCAGTGTCCACACCTGTTTAATACTTCAAAACCTCTGAGTGATTACTCCATATTAAACAGATTTTTTTTTGGCTACCTAAATAGGACAGTTTCTGATTTTATGTGAATATGATGCAGCATTGTATATATAAATGAATTGTGTTTACTTATTTCAATGCAATTGTTAAAATCAATAAAAATAAAAAATAAAAAAAATTAATAAAAACAAAGGCAACCATTTTCACATCTGTGTAGTGGGGAGGTTCCTTTTTAAACACTTTCCTATTAATTAAACTAAACACATGAGAAATAAAGACTGTGGAAATACAGAGTTTCCGGAAAGACTAAACATAGATTAGCAATTAGTATATCTGCATATGTTTTGCGGAAACATAAAAGTCTTTTTTTATCTATCAGGTAGTATAACATTTATGATCATTGCAAATCCTTTGGAGTTATTTCAGATGAGCTTATACTATTTGGTGATATACTGTTATTTTCTACACATTATTGTAAGCAGATCAAGTATTTCTGCTCTTTTGGAAACATCCTAATGTGCTCTTCGTAACACAATGGGAAATTATATATATCTCATCTAAAATGGAAAAAAACTAAACTTCTTTGTGCAGAACTGTGCAGAACCTCTTTAGACTCTGGCAAGATTTTATTAATGTTATTCTAAAAATAAGTCTGCTGAGCTCCTGCCCGTGTGTGTGCCAAACTCCTATTGTTTTATTTAATAACCGGTTGCTTAACTGAATGGATCTCTTTTTTTATTACCATTTTGATTTCTATTTTGGGTGAGGGTGTGAGTTTTAGTGTGGTTTATGATTAAAAATCTCTGTTGTTTCTGGGATATATGAAATTGATTGTACATTTGATTGAACATACTTTTTAAATATTGTAACTATATTACACTGAAAATTGATTCTCATATTATAAAACTTAACGCACATAAAAAGCACGCCTGTTTACCACAAAAACTTTATTTTTCTTGTGATAAAGTTTTTGTATTGCCCTCCCTACATGTGTGCATATGTACTGTAGATAGACAGTTAGACAAAATCCATTCATAAAAGATATGAGAGTCAGGTAATGGCGTCTTAGCTCTTAATTTAATTTGTATCATCAACAGAAATATCCATCCATCCATTGTCCAACCCGCTGAATCCGAACACAGGGTCACGGGGGTCTGCTGGAGCCAATCCCAGCCAACACAGGGCACAAGGCAGGAACCAATCCCGGGCAGGGTGCCAACCCACCGCAGGACACACACAAACACACCAAGCACACACTAGGGCCAATTTAGAATCGCCAATCCACCTAACATGCATGTCTTTGGACTGTGGGAGGAAACCGGAGTGCCCGGAGGAAACCCACGCAGACACGGGGAGAACATGCAAACTCCACGCAGGGAGGACCCGGGAAGCGAACCCGGGTCCCCAGGTCTCCCAACTGCGAGGCAGCAGCGCTACCCACTGCGCCACCGTGCCGCCCCAACAGAAATATGAATTATACAAAAGGAAAAGCAATTACTACCTGTACATTTCACAGTACTGCACAAATGTTACACTTCTGATAAGTTCCATAAGCTGTTAGAAGTGTTTTAAAATTTTTAAACTGCAAAATAATCTTCTAGGGTATAACTAGAAAAATGTAAAAAATAAAACTGACTTACAGCCTTTGCTGTTGTAAATGCAATAATCACAAAATAAAGTGGATTTTTTGGAGTTCAGGCACAATGCTTTAATGAATAAAAAAAACTGAAATATTTCCTTATTTTCAATGTAGTACTCAAGATTGTCCACCAGAGCTGCCAAAAACACATTTAGATTAAACAAAGGGCACAACATATATAAAAAAAGAGTAATTTAAGCCAACAACGAACCTTTAAAAACATACCAAAGTAAGAACAACCTCCAATTTGCGTTCACCCAACATGCTCCTCACAAGAGTTGACATTTAAATGACTCAGAGGATCACAAGTCACTGTTACACTCCACACAATTGTGTACAAGTCACATTTAAAACTCCCAATTTGAAATACTGGAGTCATCAGCACCATGAACTCTTGCTGAAAAAAATTCAAACATTAGTTCAGCGCACAAAGATTTAGAAAAATTCTGGGATAGACTAAGCCTAATTTTGTGGCAACTGTATCCAAAGTCTCTGTTGGAAAGAGAAAGAGAGGCAGAGGAAACTCAGGAAAAAACCAAAACCCACAGAGGGAAAAATAAAATTCAAACTTGAGGACCAGAGTGGAATGGTAAAAAGCAAATGTTTAGGCCTGAGAGTCCTTATAAGAAATAAGCAATTACAGAGTTCACATTTGTAAAAGTGCATGTACTATATGTTAATAGCTGTCAATAGTTTCTATGGATTGTTCTGTATCCTTCAAGGTGATGCTTACACATTTGTGAGACAGCTCAAGATGAGCAGGGTAGATATGGAGTGGGGGTAACCCAGACATAGAAACTCCTGTCATAGCATGTTGTATGGCTTTCCTGGCAGTAGCTATGGATAATGGACTGAAGTTTGAGTAGAAGTAAATACTTTGACCTTCATAAGACAAATTAAGAAAAATCTTTGCCTCCCACAAAAGATTCTGACAACTGTTTACAGAGAAGCAGACAGCAACGATCAGCCACCAAATCACGCATTATTCTGCAGCAGGTCATATGGTTTCCCATACCAAGTAACACTTGATTGTAACTAAGTCCATTTAGAATAAAAACTTGTTTAAATATAATGTCTCTAAAATTGAAGACATTCCTGTTGTATGATGAAGTCACAAACATGACAAAATAGAGTTGAAGCCTCCAAAAATAACCATAAACTGGCCAGGAGCATAACTGGCCAATCCAGAAGAGACTTACCATAGACCAGCTTGCCCCAAAAAACTACTTGCAGGCTTTAACTTAGCAAGGCCCAAATTGGGGAAAACAGGCTTAACAGTTCAAAATATAGCAAAATCCGCAGGGTGGTGAGGTGGAGGGGTGGTTGAATGACTGTAAACTTTTTTATACATAAAACATGTAAAAAACAATCTTTATAAGTAAAAATTTATTAAGAAAATTGGAAAATAATGCAAAAACATTCAACACAGCATAACTGGCAAAAGGATTTGCCTTAAAAGGCAACCCACAGCAAACAAATCCCAATAAGTGATTCACAAACTAATCCCAGCACTGAAAACATAAAGATCATAAATCCAGTAAGTTCA
Organism: Erpetoichthys calabaricus; assembly: GCF_900747795.2. NCBI lineage: Eukaryota > Metazoa > Chordata > Cladistia > Polypteriformes > Polypteridae > Erpetoichthys > Erpetoichthys calabaricus. Next base: position 94,273,087 of record NC_041399.2, read on the forward strand.
ACAGGAAAACATAGCAATACTTAAAAAACCCAAAAGACTCCCAATAATCGCAATGAACCCCTGGCTGGATCTCTTGCTCTGACCTTCAGTTAAAGGCAGAGGGAGGACTCAGCAGCGGTGATATCAGAATGGCTTTACAGTAATCCCTCGCTATACCGCGCTTCGCCTTTCGCGAATACAGTATGTAAGCATATTTAAATATATATCGCGGATTTTTTGCTGGTTCGCGGATTTCTGCGGACAATGGGTCTTTTAATTTCTGGTACATGCTTCCTCAGTTGGTTTGCCCAGTTGATTTCATACAAGGGACGCTATTGGCAGATGGCTGAGAAGCTACCCAACTTACTTTCTCTCTCTCTCTCTCTCTTGCGCTGACGTAGGGGGGTGTGAGCAGGGGGGCTGTTCGCACACCTAGACGATACGGACACTCGTCTAAAAATGCTGAAAGATTATCTTCACGTTTGCTATCTTTTGTGCAGCTGCTTCCTGAAACGACATGCTGAACGGTGCTTCGCATACTTAAAAGCTCAAAGGGCACGTATTGATTTTTTTATCTGTCTCTCTCTCTCTCTCTCTGCTCCTGACGGAGGGGGTGTGAGCTGCCGCCTTCAACAGCTTTGTGCCGTGGTGCTTCGCATACTTAAAAGCCAAACAGCACTATTGATTTGTTTGCTCCTTTGAAGAGGAAGATATGTTTGCATTCTTTTAATTGTGAGACTGAACTGTCATCTCTGTCTTGTCATGGAGCACAGTTTAAACTTTTGAAAAAGAGACAAATGTTTGTTTGCAGTGTTTGAATAACGTTCATGTCTCTCTACAACCTCCTGTGTTTCTGCGCGAATCTGTGACCCAAGCATGACAATATAAAAATAACCATATAAACATATGGTTTCTACTTCGCGGATTTTCTTATTTCGCGGGTGGCTCTGGAACGCAACCCCCGCGATGGAGGAGGGATTACTGTACTTCCTGGGGCTCCACCCACAAAACACATGAAATGGAGGCTCATATAAAAAACAATGAATAATTACCAAAATAACAGAAAAGGCATAAAGCCACGAATAATAATTCACCAATAACAGTAAAAAACACATATACTCTAGTTGTTGCATATAATTTCTAAAAGTCCATCCACCCCACGTCCATTTTCCAACCCACTTATCTAATTTAGGGCAACAAGTGTTTATCATGACTGCACTTTGCACGTGGCTGGAATGTGCCATGGATCATGTTCCAGTCCACCACAGTACATTCACATGTATACACCCAGCCACTCCAGGCCATTTCAGAGATGCCAGTTAGCATAACATTTACATCATTCTGTGAGTTAAGAAAATAGAAGAAATGAACAGATCAAATTGAAAATATATTTTATCTCATAACAACAGTTCGCAATCTTTAACTTGATTGTGTGGATTATGTGACTATCTCTGTATATCACCTCTTATGCTGAGCACTATCACAAAGTACTTTACAATACCAGCAAGAATACAACACAAGTTATCACAATCATTTATTTGCCACAAAACAGAAGTATAACATTTATATCCCTGAAATATTGTAAAAACTTGCATGAGTCTCAGCTCTATGTTTGCATATAAAGGTGAAAGGTAAATAAGTACAGAGGTTTGTGGGCAGCAATAAGAGAGTTAGAATTGCTGAGAGGAACATTATAGGGTGAAATTTGAAATAATTAAATTTAATAATGAGGAATCAAACATGTACGAGAAGAAATGGCTTTCTAGACGATTTCAACTTTCTAATCAATGAAGTTAAATGGATCCAATTAGTAAAAGAGTGCTGCATAGTATGAGCCTTAAAGGAAAAAAAAACATTTATCAAGAACTGAGACGCAGGGCTTTGAGACAGTAAGAAAGTTAGTGTAAGAAACTTTTAGATGCTGAACAGTATAAACCTTGATAACAGGTATTTTAGGTGTTGCTTTTTACAGCTTGTGGAGAGTTTATCTCACTAACTTAATTTTTCTTATACATAGCTAATTTATTTTATGTGAAGAACTCCTTTTTCATCCACAGTCTGTTATCTGAACTTGTATTAAATGCTTCAAATTTGGGGAATGTCAATGTTAAAATTAATACCAAATATATTTTTTAAAATGTGGGTTGTTTGTAAGCAGGACTGACATTTCTTCAGCTTTTAGTCTCATTCTGTTTTCAAATTAGAAATGTGCATATATTATTAATTTACTTCCATGTATTCTTATAGCCCCTTTTCAGTTTTAAGACCAGTGCTCTATACATCAATATAAATATAGGTTGGGAGCATGTGCTGATGTAACGTTGCCACACCCACCACATGCTAACCCACCTGGATTGGGATTCTATAGTTTGCCCAAAAATGGAGGCCCAAAAAACATAACACATTATAAGTACATCTACTTCAACACAAAGGGTAAATCTCATAATTGCCCTCTTTGACCAGAATGATGCCAAGGATGCCCAAAGTATACCCAAACTGCATGTTTACTATAAAATTACCACAAGCCTGAAAAAGGGAGAAACAGAAACAAAAACCAGAAAGCAACACTCACTGCCATACTCTGTACAGGTCTGGAGCCCTTTAGGTCTAGTAGGGTGAGTTGCCCATTTGCTCACCGCAAAATATGGCACAAACCACTCTCTCTTTTTGTCACTCTCTGACACTAATTGTTCTTTTCTCCACTAGTCAAGTGTTTGCCCTTTCTCAACACCCAACACACCACTTAATTAAGCCCAGGCTAAAGAGCAGTTTTGAACCCCCTACTGGGGTCCTTAGCCTGATTCCATGTGCCATCTAGTAGCATGTTATTTTTGCCACTTTTGGTGTTCCCTCCCTGGCCTCATTAACTGTATTAGATATTGATCAGATATCCATTCCAATGGTTGGGTGTCTTCCACCCCAGATATCTTTGCCCAGTCTGCCATTTTCTGTTTTGTATAGGTGTCCCTGCCTAATACCCTTCATGGGCACTTAGCATGCATGCATGCTGTTCACTAGTGGTGACTGTCTTTCTGCACTGGCATGACACCATCTATTGTTACAGCATTTGCACCAGGCCACCCATGACAGTCATTCACTAGATTTGTCTTCTTGATGCAATTAAAATAGTTAAGTGAGAAGGCAAGCCCTGGATAATCAGCATTTGTCTGGGCTGTTCAATCAGGAGATGTTATAATGCATTGTTCTAACAGGAGAAACATGGCTATCTGTCTCTGACAGATTATGTCAGGAACTTATGTTGTTTCTGTGGAGGTACCGTTGATCTGAAAGACATTTAGAAATCTTTTTGACAATCATAGGTGCCTAAACATCACTCTAAACATCTTTTGTAAGTCCTAATGAGGTGTCTCCATGTGTTCTGTGCACTTTCTGCTAAAAAGCCAGCAGAACAGATATCACCATCACTAAACTTTCCAGCAGTATTTTCAAAACTCCCCACAATTAATGTGAAAATTCAATAAGTTCATGGAGTATGTGTTACCTCCACAAATTTTACAGCTGTTTTAAAAATAGTTATCTTACCTAACATGTCTATACAAAAAGAACTAGCCTTCACAGATGTTGTTTAACCATGAAAGGAAAATACAATTGATTCTATCCTGAACTATAAGAAACTCTTAAAAATTTATTGCCGATCATCTGCTCTTCCTCATGCCTGATTGACTTTGTATTGGCTGTGCAGCTAATGATAGAGGAAACAAAGCACAACTCAATATCTCTTCAGCATCACTGGGTGTCTTTGTGCCGTCTGCTGAGCACACATATATGATAATGGGCCATTTAGTTAGCAAAACTTTACCATTGAGAAACAATAAAGTGTCATGAATGTTAGCATCTTGTGAATTTTTCCAAGTTGTAATAAATTTTTCTTTTGGACTATTAATTTTCCAAGAGGGTCTTGGGGCACATAGAATTTTCACTCTTGTTTATTACATTTGTTTTGGTTTTAGAATTCAGATTTTAATTTTCTATGTTTTGCACTTACCAAGACACCATCTTGTTTTTAAGCAAGTGACAAAATAGAATATGGTGCTAAAACTTGTGTGCCATAATGTCATTAATGAAACACTATTTAAGTCAACATAACATGTACTGTATGTGACCAAGTTTGTGAATACTTTTTCAAATATCTTTAGCATGGCAATTAACTTATTCCTTGAAACTCAGATTTTTGGATTACATATTGGGTTATGAAGCATGATTGTTCCAACTTTCTCCATAAAACCCCTGCTTGATTTTATCTCCTAGTAGTTTTCTTTTCCCCTTGTGCCTGCCACTATATCATCCTGTGGCAATACAGGAAGAAAGGCAACACCAAAGGGCAGCAAAGCTGTGTATATACTTGAAGCACAATGGAAGGAGAATGAGTCAGTGGCACAGTGTAAATATATAGTGTTTCCATGGGATATCGTAGAATAAAAGGGTCAGAACACCTCCTTACCTACCGGCTTTTAAATGGGTAATACTGTATATGATCTGAACTAAGAAGATGAAGCTTGTTGCTCTTTTCAAATTAAGGTCCAGTAGGACTAGTACAGTCCTTACAAGTTTTCTCCTCCATTGCCCAAGAATGATTATCATTGTGTTTCCATTAGGACTCAACAAAATCCTTGAGGCAGACAGCCAAGGAATTCTGAAAAAGACTTTACAAGGAATAAAAGATGGACAGCAAGCATCTGCACTGCAAAGCTGTGGGGCAGCTTCATATTCTAATAACTGGTGCATAACAGTGATATCTTCAAAGAGATGTCTCCTAGTGCAGGGGTAGGCAACGTCGGTCCTGGAGTGCCACAGTATGTGCAGGTTTTTGTTCCAACCCAGTTCCTTAACGAGAACTCAATTATTGCTGATGAAGCACATATTGCTTAAGTGACATTTTAATGCTTCATTTTAATGGTCTCGGTTGTTAAGGTTCTCCAACCTTAATTGCTTATTTCAATCTTAAACTGCTGCATTCAGTGTTTTAATTGCTCCTTATTAGCAATAAGATGTAAAACAGGGGTAGGCAATGTCGGTCCTGGTGAGCCGCAGTGGCTACAGGTTTTCATTCAACCCAATTGCTTAATTAGAAACCAATCATTGCCAATCTCAGACCTTATTTAATTTTATGGCTTGTTAGTCTGTGCAATGTAAGGCTTTTATATCGTAGATTTTTTTCCTTTCCAAGGATATCATCCAAATGATTTGAAGCCTAAAACAGATAATTTTCAGTCTGTCACATTTTTCTATTAAGTGTTTTATTAAATCAAACCGTACATGATGAACACACACAGATGTAATTGGAAAAAAGCTAGCTGGAGAACTGCTGGCTGCTTTGTCTTTTACATCTTATTGCTAATAAGGAGCAATTAAAACACTGAATGCAGCAGTTTAAGATTGAAATAAGCAATTAAGGTTGGAGAACCTTAACAAGCGAGACCACTAAAATGAAGCATTAAAATGTCACTTAAGCAATATGTGCTTCATCAGCAATAATTGAGTTCTCGTTAAGGAACTGGGTTGGAACAAAAACCTGCACATACTGTGGCACTCCAGGACCGACGTTGCCTACCCCTGTCCTAGTGTATCGCCACAGCTCCTGTCTTCACGTGAAGTTGATTCTTCTCGAAAGTTCATCTCTTTTTAAGAGAGCCTCATCTTTTTAAGGCTATGATTAGAGCCAAAATGCCAAAAATTTCTGGAACCCCAGGCTCTCATTTTGTTTTTGATGACACTGTGGGCTATACAAGAAATCTACTGTCTAGAATCCTTGATTTTTTTTTTTTTGGAGAATGAAGCTGTAATTGAAATTTATTAAACCCTACTTATTCTGTGTTGACAGCACTCATTGCCCTCATTAGCCAATAGTAATGTGAATTAAACGTTTTTTTTCCAGGCCCTTCCTAGCCCTGTTGTAAATGCAAAATATCTTAAAATATCTTTCTTTATCTTTACGCTAGAATTGCATGGTGATGCAGCAGTAAATAATGCAATCTAACAGCTCCAGGGCATCATTTTGACTCTTGAATCTGTAACTGTCTTATCTACAGTGTGTGCTGCCTAGTTTCCCACAGCACACCCTGAATGAGGTTTATTGGCAGCTAGGAACTGTCCCTCCATGTGTGAAGATTTATATGTATGTGTGTGTGTTTATGTAAACAAGCCTTGTGTTTGAATGGTTCCTACCGTATGCCCTGTGCTGTCTGTAAACCCATAGTGGAAAATGCACAATCAGATGCAGAAGGATGTGAACATTCTTAAGTCATTACATCAAAAAACAGAATTAATTAACTTACAGTTTTAAAATCAGAGACATAAACACTCAACTGCATTGTATATTCTCCAGATTCATGGTCCAGCAAAGAGACAGTGCCAATTTAAATACTAATTTTTGACGTTAACACAGTTGATACTATCCAATAATGAAATACTCAAGTGTATTTGCTGCATTTCCTAATGGATATGAATGGCACTGTTTACTGCAGAAGGATTGTGATGAAAAAAAGGGAAAATAAGAACATATCCACATTTATTTTCAGTTGCAGGCAGATACAAACCAGTATTATGCCTTCAGGGTTAGACTGTTCATCTCTGTGGTGTCATTTAAACATTTTTCGACTTCTTGTACTTCTTCTTCTTGTACACAGCTGCTTTGTTCCAAAGAAGGGAAAACAGCATTGTGAACTATTGTCTATAAAAAGAATTTATCTGTAGCTAACACAGTATTTTGATAAATTGTCTGTCAGAACAGCTTACTAAACTTTAAACCCGTGCGTTGAAGTCTCTGATTTTTTTGAAACAGCTGCAGGAGGGTGAATTCTTCAGAAAAAAAAATGCTTTTGGCGTAATTTTCTTTATCACAGCTGCACATTTTAACACTTGGATTGGCATGTGTGTGTCTGATTCCAGTAAACAAAGGAAATGAAAAGAGAAAAAGAAACTGTGAAAAGCAATGGAACTGTCCCGTTTAACATAAGCAGTCTCTTGATACAGCACACTGATGTTTTTAATCAATCTAAAAATTGCTTCCTCCTAACTCAAATTCAGGCCTAACAACCCAAAAAAGATGACATTTCAAAAAAGATCCTTATGATTTAAATTGTAGATAAAAATTCAAAAGAGATGCTGTTATTTGCCATTTAGTTTATGTTATGTTCTGAAATTGACTATAAATGTTGGGGTAAAACTTAAAGGGTATGTATTGAATGCTTAAATGAATAACAAGTATTGCATATTTTTTTTAAAGTTAACAAATTAGCAAACTTGTATGCCTGTGCCTTTGAACACAGATAAAACAGAAATGTTTATTATTGATGGGAATGATGTTAATAACAGCAGTATTTTGTCATTATTTAACTCAGTTGGAATCACCATTAGTTTTACTGAATCAGCCCACAATCTAGGCCTTATGTTTGACACAAGCACATCATTTAAAATGCACAATACAAAAAACTATACAAAACAAGTTTTTTTCCATTTTAAAAAATGTTGGAAAATTCAGGTGTTTTTTAAATATGCAGGATTCTGAGAATTTAACTCCTGCATTTATTTCACTACTTTTGTTTAGCATACCCTGACTAGAGCTGCTGATTAGCTGTGCATACTGCATCTCTGTTGTTTGTTATCAGTACTAAAAAAGAAATAATATAATATTTATAAACTGTTACTAACCCTGCTCTATTCTGTTTCTTTTCTCTGTATTCAAATGTAGCTCTTGGTGCTACTACTCTACTACCAAGTTGTACTACCAATTTGTTTGCTTGCCTTTGGAAAAGTCATCTCACATAAAGGAGCACTGGAACGGGATAGAAGGGTCCTTTCACCAAACTGCCCAGCCTAGCACTGACTTAACTAGGGAAAGTTCAGCAGGGGGGATGCGACTTGGCCGAGGTCTCCAGGACTCTGACTGAGTCTGGCGCCTCTGACTCGTTTTCTACAATCTAGCCATGGTTCTACTATTAGCTGATTGACAGATGTTGTTATATTTTTAATTTATGTTAATTAGTTTCTACTTTGTTTTTGATGTATTTTAACAAATGTGTATCCTTATATATGATAGTTCTGTACTTAATGAGTCCTATAATCTGTTCTTGCATTTTGCCTTGAGAGTTGTCATAGTGCTCTGTGCCTGCACTTGGTGAGGAGTGCTGTGCAACAACAAAGTAATGTGTACTGTTGCATTGCATTTCTGAGGTGGCAATGATAGATTGGCCCTCTAGCTGTGTGAAGAGGATTACTTATGATCTGTTTTGTGTGTTGTATTTACCCCATTTTTTGACACCCATTGCATACCCAACACCACCTCAAAAGGGGTCTCTCTGTAAATTGTCTTTTCCAAGATTTATTCCACTTTTTTCCCCTGCCGGGTTTTTTTTTTTTTTGGGAGTTTTCTTCTTGTCTTTGTAGAAGGTCAAGAAACAATGCCTGTTAAAGCCCATTGAGGCATTCCTTGTGTGATTTTTGGCTATATAAGAAATAAATTGTTGTTTTTGCTTTTTAAAATCTATCCATTCATTACCTGAATGCACTTATTGCATTTCAGGGTTATAGGGACCGTAGTTTATCCAAGCAGCATTAGGTGGAATGAAGTAACCAAGCCAGGACAGTGGAGAGATTGCCATTTATTAGCATTAAGTTTAGATTAGCCAAAAATGCACAAGCACATTCCATTTAATAACCTGTATACTTCAAAGGCAGGAAACCTTAAAGAATATGAACAACTACAGTATCTAGATCAAATGCTCCCAAAAAGCATTACCCATGACCACAATGTCATACAATAACTTAAATAACATTGGTTTCACACTGCAATATTATTTGTGTCAGCACTGAATACCCCAAAAATCCACACAATCGTTTATGGATTCAGTGAAAATGTCAAGGATATGTAGATTTTACAAAATGAAGATGTTAATTTTTTTAATCAATTTTATGTTTTTTCCCACTCTATGTACAGTCCTTTCGGGATTTCCAGTTTATCCTTTCTGCAGTGCTACATAACTTTAATCAACATATCACATTCTCCTTGGCTACTATTGTCAAGTCATATATCTTTTTTTCCTTAATTGCTTTAATGCTGTATATCAATAAGACATCAGTATTTGCACTCACACTTGCCCTCTGTAAAACTAGTAAACACATAATAACTGAGTACTCAACTACATTATCCATTCTACACTTACTTATTTCTTGAAGTACTAGCCTCTTAGCCCAATTGACAGTGGGCTAAAGCCTTTTATTGCATGGCATCACCTTTACAAAGGCAAATATTCTGAAAGTATAGTTTAATTAGATCCATTTTTCCTAATTTCTAATCTGAGTCTAGATGATTTCAAATAATATCACAGCATGTTTTGCTCTTAGTTCAAGTTTCCTGAATTTTACTTTGACTATGACTTTGTATTCTCCTTTTGGTTCTTGTTTTGACCTTGCTATGTACGACCTAGCCTGATTCATCATGGCTGTTTGTACTCTCCTACCTGATCCACGTCTCCAGAGCAATGTGGGATTTTGCTCATTCCTTGCTTCAGTTAAAGGGGTATAAAGCTTAACCTGAAGCAAAAAAAATATTCCTAATGGTGAAGGGCACAAGTTTTCAAGTGAAAAAGCAGGCTTTCAGGCAACTTATTCTCATTTGGACTTTAGTTTTAATAGAAAATATTCATATAATTTGAAAATTGTAACGCTTACTTTGGTGAAATACGTGAACAAAATGAATAACTACTAAACATTTTCTTACCAATATTTTTCCAATTAACCTCAAACAGAACATTGAATTAATGTCAGTTCATTTTTAAAGCTTTTTCTAGTGCTGCATTTTTAAGCTTTCTTTTGCATTTACCGATTATGAAATGAAGATGCCGCAACAAGCTCTTTAACTTATGTTCCAGCTCATCTGTCACAAAAGATGGGCTTGCACAAGACATTTTAGTGTGCAAGTCAGTGTTCGAAGGCAGTCCTCAAGAAGCAAATAAATAAAGCAATTTTATTACAAGACATGTCTGTTATCGCATTCTGCCAAGTGACTTTGGATGCCATGTCACTGTCTGCTAGAGAATTATGCTACATTAAATGTTAAGCCTTGTCATCCTGACTGCATCAAATGGGAAGTGTTGTGTTAGTTTAACAAGCACAGTTAAAAAAGCGTGCTGAATCTTTTTTTCTGTTTTCTGCATGATACAGAATAAAAATAACTAGAAACGTGCAAGTAAGTCTAGCTGGAGAGCAAACAGCTTAACATAAAATCATTTGTTAACATATTCAGCGGTATAATGTGCAGTGCCAATTAAAAGTGTTCACCCCTTTTGAAGTTTTCTCATTTTATTATTATACAACATTAAATCACAATCGAATTACTTTAACGTTTTTGTCACTGATCAACAGATAAGACTTTAAATGCAAAGTGAAAATGTATTGAAGTGATCTAAATTATTTACATTTAAATATGAAATACAAATTGATCATATAAGTATTCAACCTTTTTAAGTCAGTATTTTATTTGATGCACTATTGGTAGCCATTGCACAGGTTTCTATCAGCTTTGCATATCTGGGGCCTTATATATAAACGGTGTGTATGCCCACAATGTATAAAAGCTAAACTTGACATAAAGCCACATACATTCTCACACCAGCTCAATCCCTTGTGTAAGCAAGTCCTCAGCTTGGTTTTGCAAGCTGGAGGCACCCAGCATCAAAGCAGTGCTATTGTTCCTGTGTGGTTTCCCTTTCTTTTTTAGATTCACATACACTGAAATTAACCACATATAGTTTATTAGTTTAAGGCATCTGATTGTAATCAACCTGTAACAATATAATGGTCCATGAAATGGCCAAAATATTCCAAATACCATAACTACTTTAGTTTTGATACCCCCAATAGGGGTTGCTACAGCGGATAATCTTTTTCCATATTACTCTCACTGCACCACTCAGAGTATTTATATCACTGTATCTGAGTGTGGAATCACAGCTCTACAGCAGCTGATTGGAAAGAGGATTTTCAGGATACAGCATCTAGCACACGCTGCCTCAGCCATGCGCAAAGTCTATTTGAACTGTTTCCCATACTGGCAAACACTTCAGAGCCTTTCCTGTAGGGATCTCATGGTTCAGAAACCCATAAGATCTAAGCGCACTCAATCACTCTATCAAGTGCTCCTGATAGAACTGTTTGTACTTATAAATACAATTACCTCACTGTAAACTTGCATTACAGTTGTAATATTGTACAACCTAAGCCACTTTTTGAACCATTTTTACTGTCTGCACTATATGTACATGTTTATTGTACTTATGCTTTCATATTGTATTTTCATTGTTTTTTATCCTATTATTATTATTATTATTATTATTATTATTATTATTTTATAGGAAAATAAGTTTATGGAGGATTTGCATATTAAATCTCACTGTACCATACAATAACAATAAAGGAATTTAATTCAATTCAATAGAAGAGAGCGCATATTTACATATGATGACGACTGGTTTCTAAGTCAATTTAGATTTCCAAGCGCTGTCTTCTTGGAGCTCTTGATATCATTTTTAAGATGAAATGCAGTAAAGTAAGTATATTACATTACACAAATACTGTACATTTTTAACATCACTTAAATAATGTATATTATTAATAATTAAACATGTGGGCACGGAGGCGCAGAGATAGTGATGAATTGGTGCCCCGTTCAGGGATTGTTCATGCGCTGTATGCTTGCTGGGACTGGCGCAACCCTGGATGGATAGATGGATGGAATAATTAAACATGTACTACGAAGATATTTCAATGTTCCTTAAAAGTTTTGAAGAATTTCCGTTCTAAGATTACAGATGGCTTGAAATTTATTATTGTGTGGTGACTGGTTACTTGGAGAAAGAAAAGGAATGACAGGAATTAGGGGTTACTACTAATTAGGGGTTAGTATGTTTGAAAGAGACAGTACTGCTGCAATAAATTATTTCATTGAGGGTTGCACATGGCACAGCATGCATCTTGTAGAGACAGGAACAATCTCTAGAGAGGGCGCCAGCTCATCACTACCACTGTGCCACCGTTCCCCCATTTTTAATAAATGTTTTAATTCCTATCATTATGAAAATGATATCAAGAATGCATCTTAATATTTAGATTGTTCAGACAGCTGTAATATCATGAATGTAATGTATTCTGTGTCCTGTTGGCATAAGAGAAAGCCCTTTTAAGAAGCATGTAGTGATTCACATGCATATAGTACATAGAAGAACACATAGAATACAAAGCATTTAAACATGTTACTTTAGTTACGATGGGATTTGAGAAAGTAGTAAATTAAATGATTTTAAGATTAAGTTTATGACGTTTTACTTTAATGACAAAATAAACTATGTGATTAAAGTGGAAATTTCTAGATTAAAGTTGACATTTCAACATTTTTTTCCACTGTGTCCCTATTTTTTTTTCTTTTCTCTATACCCTAATACACTTCCATATGACACTCAGACGGTGGGCTTTGACTTGCCTTTCACAATGACTTTGATATTTTGACCACTTCTTATTTAATTCAGGTATTGTGAGACTTTCTGAACTTCAGCTTTTGAGTTTCTCCGCCACTCTGTGTCACTATATCAACATCCTTTTGCTGTTTATACCACTGCTTAAACCAACAAATAGTACATTTTTCATCGCCTCTACTTGGTATTCACTGAAGTTCTTCTTTTTTCCCTGTGCTTTTGCCATTGTCTTTTCACAGAATGCTGAACTTCAGGTTCTATTTATATTGATTTGCATATTCAAAGAGGCGTAATTCTGGGAGGAGTCGGGGTGGGGAGGCAGGCGTGTGCACGCACATTACAGTTCATGCTGACCTGGATTTATGTTGCAGAAGATCGTGGAAGTTGGCATACACATAGATTTATGCATCTTTTTATGTGTGTATGCACATTTCTGCTTTTGTCCGTACGCCAATTTTTAGTGTGAATTCAACGCACAATGTTATACATGAGGCCATTCAATCCCATTCCTCTTTGCAAAAAAAGCTCAAGCTCTGTCAGTTTGGTTGAGATCAGGATTATGATTTGGCCACTCCAGTACATTAACCTTGTTGTTTCCAAGCCATTCCTGTGTACCTTTGGCTTTATTCTTTCTGTGGTTGTCCTGTTGGAAACCAAATCTCCTTTGAAGGTGTAAGTATCTTACAGATTTCCTCAGATTTTCTTTTGAGATGTCCCTGTATTTTTCTGCATTTCTTTTACCATCCAACCTCACAAGCCTTCTAGGGCCTGCTGCAGTGAAGCATCAACACAGTGAGGTTTGTTTTTGATAATGTGTTACAAAAGACATTTTTAGTTTGACGCCTTAAAAGCTCAGTTTTGATCTCATCAGACCATAAAACAGGGTTATTCATTTACAAATTCAGTTGGGCCAGATTTTCAAACCAAGAAATATAGCAGGGCCAGACATTTTCCACGGCCGGTAAGCTGTAGGTAATGACAAATTTTAAATCAAAACAAATGAATATATTTAAAAACAAGTATTGTTTATTCATTGTTTCCCTTTTAAATATGGCCACATCTGACGCAGGCACATCAGAAAATTTATTAAAAAACAGCAAAAAGTCTATAACTGAATAGAATCTGAGCTAGTAGCAATACTTTTTCCTCTTTTGAAATACAAAAAATAAACATTTTATCTACTTCTGACTCAGGCACATTTCAAAGTGCATAAAATCAAAAAAAACTGCAATAACGTTTATTTCCCTTTTGAAATATGAGGTCCTCCCCCAATTTAAAGGTCTGGTCATGACAGGCAAGGGATTTTTTTTTCATAGAATTTAACTATTTCATTCGCACTGTTTTAATCCCTTATATGACACAGGTTAAATTTGAGTTCCACAACAATGCCTTTCCTGTGGAATTTTTTTTTTCCCAGAAAAAAAAACTACCTGAATAAATGTTTAAGATCAAGGCACCACATATGGCGTGAAAGTGGATTAGTACATTTATTTTAAAATGTCTTTGTATAGAGTTCTTGTGTGTCAAGTAGTGAATTATTAATTTAATTATTACTATTAATATTTTTTACTAAATCTTATTTTCCACGTTTCTATGTTGATGAGCTCCCGTTTATTTGTAACTGAACATATAGCATGCATGCCAAAATGACTGGAGTAACAACTAATGAAGTGGCATTTTTGATACCATTTTAACAAAGTTTATTTTCTTCCATCAATATCTGAGGAGCCCAGTAAAATGACAGTAATACACCTGCAACCTTAAAAGCAGACTTCATCACATTGCTGTGTGTGAAGAAACAGCAGGCAGGTGACTGCTTGTACATGTTTACTGACAGACAGGCCGACTTTTTGCATGGACTACGCCTTAAATCAAACGAGAAACAGAATGCAAAGATGCACGAACACAAGGAGATCTGTGACAATCACACCTTAGTGTGCCTGCGTGAAATCAAAAGGGACAACTGAATTCCACGGGGCACATGTATATTCATAACAAGGTACCTACATGATGGACAGAGGAATTTCAAATGTTCTGCATGCTTGCCTTTATGTTTTGATGACTAGTTGTGTCATATTTAGCCCTTCGTTCATTATTCTGGAACAAACGTAACCAGCCTGTTGTTGAAATTCATAGCCGTCCCATCAGAAGTGCTGTGTACTTAGAAATATTTTCCCCGCGTGTCTCCAAGTCTGATGTCATTTTCTCTGTGTCGCCATGATAAAAACCTGCCTTTATGCGGCTCAGGGATATTCAATGGGAGCCCGTACTGGCACATGTTAATGGCACATGCTTAACAATATGACTCTGTTACAATATAATTAGTTTCAATGATTTCATTTGCGACTGGTGAACTAAGTAGAAATGTCAAACCTATTTTTGGTCACATTTGTGATCATTCTAGTTACAGTCTGAAGCCCTGGTGCGACCACAGGCTGGGTCACTCAGAGGTTGCTTCTGGGCCGCATGTGGCTCACGGGGCCTCCCTTTGAATAGGCCTGCCATAGAACCTTCTTCCAGCTGGTAAACTCTAGCCGAAATATCATGTGTGGTTTTTAACAGTGGCTTTTTTTTGCCACTCTCCCATAAAACTGTAACTAGTGAAGTAACTGTGTAACAGCTTTGTATGCCCAGTCTCCCTGATTTGAAGCAGCCTCCCTGTGGGTGGCCTCCTTCACTAGTCTTCTTCTTGTACAATCTCTTAATTTTTCTGAATGACCTGCACGAAGCAGATTTAGTGCAGTGCCTTTTTCTTTCCTTTTGTTAATGATTGATAAAATTGGACTCCAAAGGATATTCAGTGACTTTCATATTTTCTTGCATTTATCTCTGACTTTTCTATTTAAGCAACTTTACACGGAGTTGCTTGAAGAGTTATTTTGTCTTAATTGTGTAAGTTAGGCCATGATGCTGACATAACAACAGCTTGACTTCCCGATAAGGTTCATTTATTCTACATCTGTTGAAACCCCTTGACTATAGACAGCTGATCTCCACTAAACTAATCATGTGACTTTGAAACCATTGATGATTTAGATGTGTCATATTAAAGTGAGAGAATACTAATGTGATCTATTATTTTGTGTTTTATATTTGTAATCAATTTAGACCACTTTGAAGATATCCGTTTTCACATTGACATTCAAAAGGCTGTTTCTGTTGATCAGAGTCAAAAAAGTAAAATTAAATCCATTGTGATTCTATGACTAATACAGTATATTGATTTACTTTTGTTTTGTTCTTCTACTATTAAAGCTTATGAGAAGAACAGTTTCAAATAACTATTGTATCTATTTTTATCTGAATTGCAGTTTTGCCCAACAAAAATTAGATACCTGGATTAGGACCTGTGCGGTAACACTCAAGCACTTTCCCAAGAGAGTATTGTTATTGTTCAAAACATACCTCAGCTGATACCTCACAAAATAGATGTGTAGGTTCCGAGGGATGTGTTGTTACTGCAATTTATGGTGTCAGTAATGGGCTCAGAACTCTGTGATTATTTTTTTTCAGCAGCACAGAATGTGGGACTGCTGTGTGAGGCTAAAAAGAATGCTACTGGAAAGAATCATCAGAGTAGTATGATCCCACCTCTAACACCATAAACTGTGGAAGAAAAAGTAAGCCACAATATTAAATACACTGCACAACAAAGTTTTTGCTTCTTGAACACTGTTGGGTGTTTCTTATAGATTTTTGGGTGCTGATCATGAATATCACATCCCATCACGTACCGTTTCAGAGAAATCAGTTTTGTCATGATCTTTTCTTATATTTGTATCCAAACATTTTCGCTCCCTTAAGTGACTTATCAACAACAGTTTGTGCAGCCTGGGCATGTCCAGGTATGGAATCAGGCCAGGTTGGAAGCTGTTCTATGGAAGTTGACATCCTGAGTATGCCTGGGCAGGTCTGAACAAGCTTGACGCTGTCTCAGCATTCTATATTTTATTTATGTTCATTTATTTTATTTATTTCTTCTTTTATTGTAAAGCACTTTGGCCACAACATTGCTATGTTGTTTTAAATGTGTTATATAAATAAATTGACATTGACATTGAATATAAAGGTGGCTTGCATACACCGATCATGCTCATTTGGTTAAAATAGATAGTCAGTGTGTATGTATAGTATCAGTATAGTAAAGTATAGTATCTGTAGCAATATAACAGTAAGTAAGCTTGCTGCTATAGACGTTTTGGTGTCAGGCAATATGTCTCATCAATGTCGTAACAGCTGCAATACATTCTGCTATATCTGTGGCGAATATACACTTGCGCCTCAAAGACGTTGGATGACTGCTCTTGTGAAGAAAGCTTATCATCTCTATTTCGGCTGCAAAATTGGTGATCAAGCCAAGGAATGGGCGCCTCACATTTGTTGTACGACATGTGCTATCAGTCTGAGAGCCTGGCTCAGAGGCACTCAAAAGACGATGCCGTTTGCTGTTCCGATGATATGGCAAGAACAGAAAGACCATGTGACGGAATGTTACTTCTGTTTGACTAATGTGTCTGGTTTCTCTGCCAAGAACAAGAAGTCAATTGAATATCCTAATCTGCCTTCAGCAATGAGACCCGTGCCACATGATGACAGTCTTCCAATTCCGAAACCACCAGAGGATTGGACCTTAGATGAACCAGATGAAGAAACTGCAATGCAGGGTACTGACAGTGACATTGACCCGGATTTTGAACCGTGCTCATCAGGCGATCCACATCTGATAACACAGTCCGAATTGAACGATTTGGTCAGAGATTTGGGTCTGTCAAAAGCAAAAGCCGAGCTGCTGGGTTCGAGACTGTAGGAATGATGTTTGCTGTCACCAGGTACGAAAATTTCTGTGTTTCGAGGCCGACATCATGATATAACCAAATTTTTTGCACAAGTCGATAGTCTCTGTTTCTGTTGTGACATTGAAGGATTGTTTTCGGCCTTGGGTTGTGATCACAACCCGGAAGAGTGGGATCTCTTCATTGATTCGTCAATGTTAAGCCTGAAAGCTGTTCTGCTACACAATGGCAATGTTTATCCTTCAGTACCTGTTGGCTATGCAGCACACATGAAAAAAAAATATGAGAATATGGAACTGTTGCTGAAGCATGCCCAGTATAGCAGGTACAACTGGAATATCTGTGGAGATCTTAAAGTTGTTGCTCTGTTACTAGGACTGCAGCTCGGCTATACAAAGTACTGTTGTTTCATCTGTGAATGGGACAGCCGTGCCAAAGAGTCGCACTATTCTCGACAGAACTGGCCACTCCGTAAAAAGTTAGTTCCAGGACAGAAAAATGTGGCACATGAATCGCTTGTCGTAAAGATATTTTTGCCTCCTCTTTACATAAAACTGGGACTCATGAAGAATTTTGTGAAATGACTGAACAAGGAAGGCGAAGGTTTTTGTTATTTAAGACAGATATTCCCAAGAATAACTGACGCCAAAATCAAAGAGGGCATTTTTGTTGGCCTCAGATCAGACATGTTATGAGTGACAAGCGGTTTGAAGATCTGGTAGTTGGGACAGAAAAAATTGCCTGGAAAGCCTTCAAAGACGTTGACAATTTTCTGGGCAATTACAGAGCCCCAAACTACATTCCGCTGGTAGACAAATTTCTCAAAGCATACAAGACAATGAAGTGCAACATGTCACTCAAGATTCATTTCATCCACTCACACTTGGACTTTTTCCCCGCAAATCTCAGTGCTGTCAGTGACGAAGACGGTGAAAGGTTTCACCAGGACTGCTACGATGGAGAAACGATACCAGGGCAACTGGAATCCGTCAATGCTTGCTGACTACTGTTGGACACTGCAACATGATGCACCAGACATTGAATACAAAAGAAAATCAGGAGCAAAACACTTTTAATTCTGTTGAATGTGACTAAATACGTTATTGTCAGTAAACATATAAATGTCTGTTTCTCAGAGTTTCTACGTGATGTAGTAAAACCAAAACTATATTTGTGCATACCCAGTAGGTACCTGTTACAATCAGGAAGCAAGACTTTTCAAAAAAATTGTTGTGCAGTGATATCGAAAGGAGGTCTTTATTACGTTGATGTGTTCCAAAACTCTTATTATTCCATGGGTTTTAAAGACATCAAAATCCACCTTCCCTGATCTCCATTACGTAATACAACGCACATTGCTAAAACAACATATCCTGTTTTTAATCTTTGAGAGAATAGGTGAGGTAAAAAAAAAACACAGAACGACCACAGTTAGTAACTTCTTGAACCACTTACCTAATCAAGAACTGCTTACCTATTCAAAAAAAGAGCTAGCTTTTAAAGAACATGTATTTGTTTATTTTTTATCAGTTGGATTAAAACTTTAACTTTTAGGATTTGTGGCTAAAGATAATAACAGGATTTACACCCATTCTGTCCTTAAGATCCTAAACAATGTATCTTGCTTCACAGCAAATTCTAAAGGAAGACATTTTTTTCTGGTTATATAGGAAAGGCATAAATAGCTTTGAAAGAAGACATAATTTTTAAACTCAGGCTTATATAACATATGTAATGCACAAGTAATATGTAGACAATCTATTGCAGCTGAGTAACAATAAAATATGAAAAATTCCAAGGGTTGCATGCACTGCAGAAAGCAGTGTATTATTATAAAGAAGAGTAACAAAATAATATTATAAAAGAGTTTGAAATGTAATTTAAAATTGCTACAAATCACAGCACTATATATCAAAGCTTAAAATTATAACTGCCTCATCATAAAATGAACTTGAATAAATGTATACTAACAGAAAACAGTAATAAAGTTAATAATGTATTCTCTTTCTACCATATTGTGAACAGCATGCATTAAAGAAATCATGTCTAACTCTATTTTACTGCAGTTTAGCTCTATTGCATATAGTAATTACTAGCCATCCCCCGCGGCTTCGCCCGCATATTAGTGAAACAGGACAGTGAGGACATTAGAACATTAGAACACTCTAGACGAGAACAGGCCATTCAGCCCAACAAAGCTCGCCAGTCCTATCCTCTTATTTCTTCCAAAAAAAATCAAGTCGATTTTTGAAGTCCCCAACGTCTTGCTGTCTGCCACACCCAGCTCTCTACTCCTGACGTCACTCTTCACACTCCCCTCGGCCTGCAGCCTCTGTCTCGGATTAGTGCAAATATATCGCTTCTGCAAGCAAACTATGATTCGTAGCGCGATGAGAGAAGTCGCAAAATCAACCTGAATGTTCAAGCAAATTATAGAAAAAAAAATCTAAATCAATTAAGTAGTTCTTTCGTTTGCTAACTAAGCGGAGTTAAGGTTACGCCCTGAAGCAGACGCGTGAGTGACGAGAGCCCTGCCCTCCTCCCCGCAGTCCGATGAGTCTCTCTTGGATTCAAACTAATAAATTGGTACCGCAAGTGAACTATGATACTTAGCACGATGATAAAGTCACAAAATCAACAGAATGTTCAAGCAAATTATAGAAAAAAAAAATCTAAATCAATTAAGTAGTTCTTTCGTTTGCTAACTAAGCGGAGTTAAGGTTACGCCCTGAAGCAGACGCGTGAGTGAGGAGAGCCCTGCCCTCCTCCCCGCAGTCCGATGAGTCTCTCTTGGATTCAAACTAATAAATTGGTACCGCAAGTGAACTATGATACTTAGCACGATGAGAAAGTCACAAAATCAACAGAATGTTCAAGCAAATTATAGAAAAAAACCTGATCTAAATCTGTTAAGTAAAAGTGGACAGACATACAAACGGGTCTAAAAAACTGTAAGAAATTTCACGCTTGGACCACGAAATTTTTAAAACCGTTTCTTAGCGAGCACCTATGGGCCAAGGGTAACCAACATTCCAAATTTCAAGTCCCAAGTCCTCACGTTTCGGTAGATTTCGTGATGATTGAGTCAGTGGTATTTGGCTTTTATATACTGTATACTGTATATAGATATGCAGATGTATAACAATGTTGTTTTTTTCAAAAATGTAAAGCTTTGCTTCTGATAAAAAAATTTTGTGTCATCAGTTCATTTTAGAGTTATTCTCACATGTACACAGTACAAAATTTATTTCATAAATGCAGTTTTGACCAATATGCACCAGGCCGCAAAAAATGTAAAAGGCAGTGATGTGCAAAACAGCTGTGAAATTGTTGTTAAAATTCATTTCACATGTGACTTCACAACTGCAAAACTCACTAAAAAGAGTTTTTTGTAATTTATAATGTTTTTTTTTGAGGGGTGTTAAGAATGGTACATACTCCACCTTAAGGGTTTAACAACACTATGCATTTCTAAATTTCACAGAGCAGGGTCCAAATGAAAATAAATGGGGGAAAGTGTCTTTTAGAAATCAAACATGACTAATCACAATCTACAATGAGACAAAAAGACTTAATCCTCCTAGACAAAAGATGTAATCCAAAATCTAAATTAGATGAGATGAAAATTCTGTAACAGCAGTTTTTGATGAGGTCCTGCTTTTGCATGTTCTATTTAAAGTCTATGCAAAGATAAAGCATCCTCCCATTAACCCCAACACTCCTGCTGCCTGATGAGATTTATTGTCCCTGTACATTACTGCCATAAGGTTGCAGATGAGATGACAATGTGGTGGGGGGGGAATGGGTTTTTATATTGTATGAAATACCTTTCTTCTTGGCTCAATGGCGTGAATTTCACTAGGTAAGAAACAGCATAATTTTGCATGTTTTTTGCTGCAAATTCAATATTACTCAAATTGCTGGCTCATCACAAACAGGCTAAAAGTAAACCAGGCTGGAGGCAGAGTGGCAATCCAGTTCCACAGTTTATGAAGAGATGAATATTTTTTATAGGCACTGTAAGTCATTTTTACATCTTTAATATAAATGCGTACATTATGTAAATATTCTGTATCTACTTAATCTATTACTGGATCATGGGAGGGGCTGAGAAATTATACCAGGAACATCAGCCACACAAGAGGAATCTACCATGAATAAGACATAATCCCCTTTGCTGGTTCCCACACTCACTCATACTGGTACAATATAGGTAACAGTCAGCCTAATGTGTTATTGTTGGATAAAATCTGGAGCATCTTTAGAAAAGTTGCATAGATATAGGAAGAATATTGAGACTCTGTAGAGACAACAGCCAGGCTTGTAATTTAACATTTGTCCTAGGGGCTGTTAGGCCAATGTTCTCATTACTGTGTTGTTCCGTCACCCCTATATAAAGCCTGAAAACTCTAAATTTGTAAAGAAAAATATCTGTTGTTACTAAAGAAAGAATAATTCAAAACAAGCTATGAAACTTTACTGAGATTTGCAAAGAAAAAAATTAGTAAGGAAAACAATATAAAGGTAAACATACAGTATGTGGTTAGATCAGGAAGTGGTAGATTCAGTGGCTGCTGTTGAACTAACAACCGTTACTCCTTTGTTGAGGGAAATAAAAAGTGAATTTGTTAATGATTACAAACCATTGACAGTCACTAGCACTGTGAAATGTATTGAGAGACAGTAACTAGGTCACATTAAGTATAATGTGAAAATAAGTATAGATAAAGATATGTATATGCCTCCAACAAACTAACAACGTGACAACACCATATATACAATAACAAACCCTCCCATGTCCCTGTAACATATAACAAACACAAAACACGAATAACAATGAATGATTATGGAAAATGCCAATGATAATGAAATTGAGTCCGAGTATACAACTGCCCTGAATGCGGATGACTGGTCAACAGATAAGTGATGTGTTTGTATTTCGCGGAAAAAATGGAGCAACCTCACCGTGAATCCTCGGCGTATGGTGGATGATGTAGTCCAACCCTCTCTGGTCTCTGGTGATGATTGATTTGAAGTAAGTCCGGAATGAAAAACAAACTGGTTACCAAAACGCGATGTGGAAAACAGCAGGAAAAGTTGATTTGTTGTGGTGAAATGAAATCTCCGTCTTTCTCCTCTCTTCTCCCTGTTCTCTTCCGATTGTTTATATAGTCCAGAGCTGGATTTAATTGATTGATTATAAACAGTTGTTTTCCATCTTGGGGCTGCGGTCTCTTTCCATCATCCGTCCCCCCTGTATTTACGGGGACGACATTCACTGACGCACACATTAAACAGCAACGACGATGGACGATGGAAACAAAATGCACACAGTACAAACATTGAAAAATACTATTACTATATAGCCCCACTACAACCTGTTAACCATTCATACAGTACCAGGTCTTTATGACAACACATTATTGCCAGTCACAAAAAGGGGCAACTATGCTGGAAAATTGGCAGATTTTAAATTGTTTAAATTAACCTCCTTAGCGTTAGACCCGTGTGTAACTTCGGCTGTAAAAACAGATCTAAAAGTATTTGTCTCGAGCGTCATTCCGGCAACTGTATGGACGTGTCTCATGTAAGCATTAAACTCGAGGATTACTCTTCTGTAAAAGTGCCAACAGCATTAGTGCTGAGTGTTGCTCGGGAAACAATATAGATACTGTATATCTTTAGTAAGTGACAACGGTGCAGACACAACTTCTCCTAACCTCTGTAACAGATAGAGGCCCTGTCGATCCCTTGAACCCTCAGACCAGACGTCAGACACCAGATAAGAGTCCAATATGACTTTATTTTATAATAATAATGTGCACCAAGCACTCTACACTCCACTATACTCATATAATACACAATAATAAATCAATAATCAATTAATCCTCCACTCCCAGATGCGTTGCCACCCTTCCACCCAGCTCAGCTCAACGCTCTGGTGTTTTACTGTCCTTTTTATAGTCCTTGACCCAAAAGCGTTTCACCCTCTCTGTCCATGTAACCTGGAACACTTCCGGGTCAGATAAAAAAATCCTTCTTTTTCTTCACCCAGGAAGCACATCGTTCCCTTTGTCCACGTGACTCTGACGTACTTCCTGGGCGTAAGGCAAATAGTCTCTGTGCCTCCCTGCAACGTCCTCTAGCGGGCCCCAATGTATCCAACAGGGCTGAGAATAAAAACTACATTGTCCAGTATTCCCTTCTGGCATTCGGGGCACCTCCATGCTGCAGGAAGGGCTCCACCTGGCGGCCTGGGGGTGTTGGCCGGGATGACATGCCAGCCATATCCCACACCTCATAATGGCGTCTGGTAAGAAATGTTTTTCAGCAGCTCACGTGTTGCACGCTCTTGATAGCACTGGTGACGAAGTCAATCAGCCTTCAGGCAGTGAAATTGAAATGGACTGTGAAATCGAAAGTGATTCTGATGAATCCGAAAGTGATGCTCGTGTCAATCGCACACATGCAGTGTGCTTTTCAAAAGCTGATCAGTCTGGATAGAAAATCCGCAAGGAATCATGCTACTATTGTCCCGACTGTGACGTTGGATTGTATATTTCACTGTGTTTCAAGATATACCACACAAATTAAACATTTGGACAGTATATACAGTATTAGCATTATTTTTATTATTATTATTTGTGTCATTATTATACTATCTACACTTCTGACTTCTGTGGTGGGCTGGCGCTCTGCCTGGGATTTGTTCCTGCCTTGTGCCCTGTGTTGACTGGGATTGGCTCCAGCAGACCCCCGTGAGCCTGTGTTAGGTTATAGCAGGTTGGACAATGACTGACTGACTGACTTCTGACTTTGTACTTTTAGTGTTTTGCACGTTTTGCAATGGAAACATCAGATTTAATAAATATGTAATTTTTCAAGTCAAAAAATGCAACACTTTTTAGATGTTTTTTTGACAAAAAATGTAACGTTAAGAAGGGTAACAGCAACGAGATTGACGACTCCAGTTGGCAAACCTGAAATAACCCATGACTAGTGATTGTGTAATGTGCCACCCTCTACAACCAAATCTCAGGATTTTCAAGCAGTGGATCCAAGGTTGTGCTAACTAGCTGCATCATTTCCACCACACTAAGCTTTAATGTAGACACCCCAAAGGGTAGTGTGGTGACCCCTTTCTGTATTCTTTGTTCACTTTTAACCATCTGGATATAGAGTATAGCTATTCTGTTGTTTAATTTGATGATAATACCACAAACTTTGATGTGATCGCTAGTTATGATGATGAGAAGACTTACAAAGAAGACATTTGCCTTCTGACACAGAGGTGTCAGGACAGAGATCTTTCCCTTAATATTAAGGAACAAGGAAACAATCCATTTTTTCATTAACACTGGTGAGGGTGTTATAGAGAGAGCCAGCAACTATAATTTTGGTGGATCTAGTGTCACTGATGACACATTTACATTATCTACAATCAAGGAGGCTCACCCTGTGTGCACAACAAGAGTCCAGAGTGAACTCTATAACCACGTAGTAAGGCACTTGCTCCTTTCAGAAATGCACAGCACTACAGAGTGAGATGAAGTCATCACAGGGTATTTCTGGCACAAAGCTCTCTTTTGTTCAGGATATACTGTATATAAAACATATTGATTTATTAAGGAAAAAGTATTTTTAAAGACCTCGGCCATCTTGAATTGTAATGTTTTCTTTTCTGTACTGGAAATGGTACAGAATCATTAGTAATTTCACTTCTATATCCAGGGAATGTTTTATCTTCGGTTCATAAGGCTACTCGATAGTTGCTTATACTGACATCTTAAATCTATTGCATAATCCTGCTTTTAATATACGGTATTGCATTTTTTAATATATATTATTTTATTCATTGTCTGTTCATTGGCTAATATTGTATTGCTGTCACTAATCTATAGGAGTCATGCTGTGATGACAGAGGTACAAGTTGAAGTATGATTTTAAATAAATATTTTGATAAAGGCACACGAGCCTTGGAGGGGTGTAGGTGTGTCTGGTAGCATAGTGGAGCAGCTCCAGGGTGTTAATTGGGGTGACCAGCTGATCTTGTAATTGAGTGCAGACACACGCGGTTCAGTTGATTACCTCAGTAGCACTTTGGGGTTTGTCATCAGCACACCTGCATCCGTGTCCATATATGAAAGGAATCTGGGCAGGAAGACAGAGTGGACTGGAACAGAACAGAGGTTAAAGTGGAAGAAAGTGAAAGGGGAGGCAGGATTCTGGTAGAGATGGAGTTGTAGAGGGAAGGCAGATAGTCAGTAAGGGAATGGACCCTAGAGGAGCGTATATATGGCAAATGAGAGATTGGCTTGCTCCCTTATGAGTAATGCAGGGGAACAGGGGTGACCAGACGCTCTGAGAGGTCTGGGAAACACCTGGGGACATTGGTGGGACAAGTGAATCAAGGCTCATGAGCTGCTCAGAGACACTGAGCAGTGGGGCATGAGCTAATAAAAGGTTGACTGCATCTATGGGATGAAGTTGGCTCATGCTGGGAAGACCTGAAAAGGGTAAGCAGAGGAGATGTCAGTATAAAAGGTGACACCGAAGGCTTGCATTGTTTGTTTTCAGAACACGGTTTTATGTCTGGGATTTTAACCTTGTTTTAAAGGAATATTTATAGATTGTTTATTGGTCTTTTTAACCTTCAATTTTATCACCTATTTTTATAAATAGAAGATAGAAGAACTTGCACTGCACTATTTTAATAATTACAATAATAAATAATAATAATACATTTTATTTATATAAAAGTACTTTGCACCATACTCTTTCCTGTTTGTGTCCTCATTTGTCTGGCTCATCTTGGTTCATGTTATTGATGGTTTCAGGTTCAAGTGGTGTCATGGCTGATGGAGTCAACCCGGATCAATACACATGCATGTAATAATTTCGTCGTAATGAAAATACATGAGAATAAATTTTAACTTGAATTTGATTGTCAAACACAGTTACACTCTGCTTTGCTTAAATTCACTGCCTTTGAAGAGGGATGTCCTAAAGTTCAGATGGGGTCACCTTTAACGGGTTTTATCTCTCACATAGTCATTGTATTCATCATTCGATTTTAGACTAACTAAACTATTGATCTAACTGTCTAGACTAAAGATGATTTTCTGATACTTAAAAGAGAAATGCCATCACTGTCATAGACTTTCACATCAGACTCTGTCTGTATTTGCTTTATCTTGCAAATTTCATTTTTTGTAAATTCAAGAAAACTTATCTGCTTTTCTGTACAACAGATAATAATTGCAAAGAAATAGTTTCCTAGTGATTGGAAAATAATATAATAATATTCATTATCCTTTTCTGATATCGACACTCATTGTAAAGTCACTAATAAATCATTTATTTTTCGTATTTCACTGTTGAAATGTAGGAACATAGGAACATAGGAAATAGATTTATGGAAGCAGCTAAAGTAAAAATATATTAAGATGTTAACCTGAGAATAGAAATTTGATCAAACAACAAAATGATAATTTCTTTAGGAACCTGCTAATAACTTTAATTTCCTGCCAGATTTTAAAAAGGAGATGGCAGAGTTTACATTTAAAGTCAGTGGAATAACTAAAATAAACCTATTACAAATGACCCTCTGTCCAGGTGGGCACTTACACACTGTGCACAGCTCCTTAATGAGATCTAATAACATGATATAAAAAGTAAATTAGAAGAGACAAGAATTGTTATGTGGTGGAAATACTCATCCACCAGTACAAGAGATAATTTACTAGCATGTAAATCTTCTAACTCAATACAAAGACTAAGAGTCATCTTAAATAATATAATCAGTGACAACAGTAAAAAAAAAGACTACTTAGTGTAATTACATGGATTTGAGCTATTCATACATATCCTCTAAGGGTAGAGGAACTCGGCCAAAAAGATATGACATAATCATCTTTTAGCTTCTCCTTGTTTATCTCTTTTAAGAAGTGTGGCTTGATTTCCTTTACTTGTACATGCTTACTTTTATCGTGCACCCTGCTTATCCAATTTTGTCCAACTTTTCCTACATACGTGACTTGGGCTGAGCTTCAACAAAAATGATCTTTAAGAAACTTAGCAGTGTGATTAACTAAAGACAATAAAATGTGTTTATTACATTTTAAGATATTTCTAATTTCTTCAAATCTTTCTTACTTCTCAGAAATCTTGGCAAATTGCAAATCTTCTTAAAGAAAATGTTTTTTATGTTTGTTTTACAGTGAAACAGGATGAACAGTGAAATAATTTAATTAGATTATATGCAGATTGTCTCACGTTGACACTTACTTAGAGTCACCATTGTTTAAATGGATGCTTCTTCTTTCAAGTGTTTGACTGGGTCACTCCCATTGTAATGCTCTAAGGAGTCACATCCTGTCCATCTAACATTATGTGAAAGACATACCTCACATATACATCCACACTCCTTTAAACAGTTAACTTTACAGTTGTCAGTTAATCTAGCATTCCCCACTTTGGTATGTGAGAGGAAACTGGAGTACCTAGATGAAATCCACATGGATGAGGATGTACAGCCCTGGCATTAAGAAGGTATCTTTGTGCCAGACCTATACTGGACTATAATGAGTCTGGAAATGAAAACTGAGGTTGGCAAGGATCCTCTAGCACAACCAGATAAATCAAAAATTGGAAATTAGAGAGTGAAATGTATTGTGATGTCTGAAATTTTGAGTAGATTGTTGGACTACTCCTCACAATTAGGTAAGTACTGTGCCAGGCCCAGTGCACATGTCTTTGTTCTAATACTTTGTTCAAGACAATTATCTACTTCCCAAAATTCTAACTAAATAAACTCATTTTTGACATGTTTATATTTTTGGTGGACTACAGGAATTTTGAGGAGGTAGGAAAAAAATCATAAAGCAGGAGGAAAGGTCAGAACTGTAGGATGAGACCACCTATACATAAAGGTGCCATGGCATGCAAAAGCCCTTCTGGGAGTGGAAGAGAGATCTTTAGTTTTGGAAGAGCAGAAAAAGCAATAAGCAGAAAGTGATTTAGACAGGAAAGCAATAAGCAAAATATTTAAGAAAGAAGAGTGGCAAGCAATATATTTGACTATTTACCTGCAGATTTGTTGTTCTGGAGAAGATTTCCATAATCCTATCAAGATAGGTCAGAATAATTACATTTATATTGTGCTTTTCTTAGTCCTCGAAGCACTGTACATAGACAGAGAGGAGGCACTTCAACTACCACCAATGTGCTACACCCACTTAATGATGTAATTGAAGCCATTATTGTGCAAGTATGCTTGCCGCATATTAGCTATTAGTTGGTGAAGGGGTGAGAGAGATAGACAGAAGCAGGGGATGATTAGGGGGCCAGAATGGACAAGGTCATGATTTTTAGCACACTGACTAGGACATGTTCAGAGATGCTGCAACCAATGGTGACTGCACTACCTTGGAGGAGTACACAACATCAGAGACCAGCTACATCAGCAAATGCATTGATGATGTCACTGTCTACAAGTTCATCACCAAATGCCCTAGAAGCTGTGGACTACTGCAAAGATGTGTGCACTATTGAGGACCCAGGATTCTGCTTTCAGAGCAGGTGACAAGGCAGCCCTGAGAACAGTGTGGGTCAAACTATCAGAGTAGAAAAGCACACATGTACAGAGAATCCGCAGCCACTTTCAGGACAGTGGTGATGTATGGTGCATGTGGCAAGGAATCCAGGCTATCACCAACTACAGGACAACACCACCAACCAATGATGGTGATGCCTCCCTTCCACATGTGCTAAATAATTTCTTTGAATGGTAATGAATTGCAGAATGATGTGGTGGCAAGGAAGATTACCCCTTCTCTCAATGACCAAGTACTGTGTCTGACCATGGCCAACGTGAGAAAACCCTACACAGTCAATTCACAGAAGGCTGCTGAACCAGACAAGACTGGCAGAGTGTTCAGAGAATGTGCATATCAGTTGGCAGATGTTCTAACAGACATCTTCAACAATTCCTTGAGCAATGCCACTTGTCCAACATGCTTCAAGACTAGTACCATAGTTCCTGTGCTGAAGAAATTCTCAATGTCCTGCCTCAATGACTATCATCCTGTTTTACTTCCCATCACAATCAGCACTAGATCTCCACAGAGCCGTGTGCTTAGTCCATTGTTGTTCACTCTACTGACTCATGACTGTGCAGCAATGCACGTTTGAACCACATCATCAAGTTTGTTGAGGACACGACTGTGGTGGGCCTCATCAGTAAGAACGATGAGTCAGCATACAGAGAGGTGGTGCAGTGGTTAACGGACTGGAGTAAAGCCAACAACCAGTCTCTGAGTGCTGATAAAACAAAGGAAAACGTTGTTGATTTTAGAAGAACGAGAAGGAACCACTCTCCACTGTATATTGATGGCTCAAGTGTGGAGATTGCCAAGATCACCAAATTCCTTGGTGTTCATCTAACAGAGAACCTTATTTAGTCCCTCAACAATAGCTCCATAGCCAAAAAGCCAAGCAGCATCTTTACTTACTGTAGGAAGGTTCATCTCCAACCACCAATCCTCATTACCTTTTTATAGAGGAACTATTAAGAGTATCCTGACCAGCTGCATCACTGTCTGGTTTGGGAATTGCATTGTTATGGATCGCAAGACCCTGCAGCGGATAGTGAGGACAGCTGAGAAGATCATCAGAGTCTCTCTTCCCTCCATCACGGATATGCACACCACATGCTGCATCCGCCAATTAACCAGCATTGTAAAGGATCTGACGCACTCTTCACATAAACTATTTACCTTCCTGCTGTCTGGAAAAAGGTACTGAAGCATTTGGTCCTTCACTACTAAAATGTGTAATATTTTTTCCCTCAAGCAATAAGACTCCTAAACACTAAGGGAATAGACTGATGACACATGTACACCTTCCCACTCAACTAGATCATGTCTTTATCCATCCATCCATTTTCCAACCTGCTGAATCCGAACACAGAGTCACGGGGGTTTGCTGGAGCCAATCCCAGCCAACACAGGGCACAAGGCAGGAACCAATCATGGGCAGGGTGCCAACCCACCGCAGCATGTCTTTATACATATTATTATATCCATTTATTATTATACTGCTACCTTCTTTTTACTTCCAGTGTCATGTTTACATCTGTGCTTTCTATTAAGACATTGTCATATTTGGTACAACCTGCTGCTTTTTTTGTACACCTAGATATCATAAATATGTATGCACTGTCTTGTTTGTATCAGTGTTTGACTTTGCACTGTCTTGTAATATTTGCGCATGCTTGCACACATGCACTTTATCTTGTTACGTGTAGTGTTTTTTTTTTTTTGTAGTCTTGTGTTCTAGGTAGCACCGTGGTCCTGGACCTCAATTTTACATCTCATCAGAAAGGTGGCACAAACCCTTAACAGCACAGCTTTCCCATCATTGCACCGGCGAATGGGTATTCACACAGAGACTACAAGGTAAATGCCCCCTGCTGTCCTCAGTAACTGCTCTTCTGGCACCAACCCAAGCTTTCCTGGTTGGTCTCCCATCCAAGTACTGGCTGGACCCAAACATACGTTCCTTCTGGTGGAGGACCAATTTATGCAAAAGAACTCAAATAAATTCACAGCACAAAACTTTGGGACTTAACCAACAATGTTGTTCCCACCAGATATCAAATGTATTTATTTATGATGTTGTATGTATTTTGTTAGAACAATATCCTGAACTGTTATTTTATTTAAAGAGCATTAGTGCAGGTTAGTATCTATTGCTGAGACAGAGTTGCCCTGAAAACCACAGGACAATCCATGAGACAGCAGGGCAGAGCAGCATCTGAGTCGCATCTTCCCCAACTCAATAAACCGATTCAATCCAGGATCTTTCCGAAAACTCGCCAGTGGCCAAATATGCAGGCCAATGGATTTTGGCAGAGAAGAAGAGTCCCCACACCGTATGAGATGGAAATGCATGTGGAAATTGCGTGAATTTCATTGATTTCTAAACACCCTTTATTTAGCAAAAGTTTTGTTTTGCTGTGAATTCAATTTCATGTGAATTGTTTAGCTCATCACTAACAGTAATCAATAGTGATTGTTAAATGCAAGAAAATTATCAGAAATTGGCAAGATAAAAAAGGAAGGCAGACATTGACATTGAACTCAAAATCAAAATTGTAGTCAAAATATTGATAAAAAAAGTCTTCAAACTAATCAGTATTTGTTTCCCATAAATCTGTCATTTTTCTTGGTTTGTTTATTTGTGTTTTGATCTAGTGCTTGAATCCCAAATGCAGTTCAAAGACATATTATTTAGGTGGGGAGTGATGAATGAATATGTAATATGACTGTCTTTCTTTGTTTTTGTTCTTTATTTTGCCTTATACAATTTCTTATATTAGGAATTTGTTAGTTTTCACATATCCCTTGGGGCCAGAGTGCAAGGTCAGACCTTCAACAGTGCCCCTGGAGCAAATACAGGTTTAGGGCCTTGCTCAAGGACCCAGCAGAGTAGGATTCCCTTTGGCAGTAACGGGAATTCGAACCAGCAACTTTCCAGATGCCAGTGCAGATCCTTAGCCTCAGAGCCACCATTTCACATTTGGTGATGTTTTGTTAAGGCATAAGAGATCAAATTAAAGATACTGAATTGTTAAGTATGTGTACAAATCTTTTGTCATGCAGAAACTTGTCTTGACTTTCAAGAGGACTGAATACCTTTGCATGTCACTATAAATATAGCCCAGTGATTAGCACTGCTACACCAACGCTACAGAGTTTTAAATTTGATGCTCAGCATGGGTATCCCCTTTCTGCATATCTGAGTGCTTTTGTCTTTCTTTCGAGTATGCTGCTTTTCCTCTCACTTCACACAGTAATTCATTTTAAACTAATTTCTATACATTTGACTTCTTTGAATTTATAATTAGCTTGAGTCACAAATCTCAACTGATACATGAGGTAAATACTGGACTCAAGAATTATTTTAAATTATAAATATTGGACTTGAGAATTACTGTAAATGACGTATACTTCTTATTTTTTACTTTTGTTATAATGTAAAACCAAATATTAACGCATTTTGTGTGTTGACAGTAATATTATGCAATAGGTTGGTTTTCTTTACGTATACATTTGAAATTGGAGAAGACCGAGAAGCAGACTCAATACGCGATGGGGCAAAATCATATATCTCATAGCTTCAGATCATCTGGAGATTCCCCAGGAGGAACTGCAGAAAGCTGAAGGGCATGGAGTGGTCTGTTCAGCTCAGCTCAGCATGTTGCCACCACTACCTTCAACATAAAGGTGGAACGAAATTTATGAAAAAAATTATGATTTACATTTGTTGTCTGTCATTTGTAATTGGCTTCTTCAAATTAATTTAGGTCCTTCTAAAATGGGATATGGTGAATTGCATCATTTGATAAACAGTCTTTTTCCAAAGTTAGGTACCATCATTATTCACTACAAAAGCATTGGACTCTCTGAAAGCAGATGGTGTGTGTTCATTTGACCTGTTACCAACAACAAAATGTTTTTAGCAGTCCAATCCAAATAAGAAAATTGCTATTATTACAAACTGCAATAATATATTTTTTGCATTACCATTAGTAATTT
This sequence comes from Erpetoichthys calabaricus, assembly GCF_900747795.2. NCBI lineage: Eukaryota > Metazoa > Chordata > Cladistia > Polypteriformes > Polypteridae > Erpetoichthys > Erpetoichthys calabaricus. The sequence continues at coordinate 94,305,946 of NC_041399.2, forward strand.
CAGATATCCTAATCATTTTACCAACACATTTATAAAGTATAACTCAGAATATAAGAATTACTAAGTATTAAAACTTGTAGAACTACTTTTTAATGTTGCAGTTTTAGGAATCACTTGTATGTGTTTGTTAGAAAAGAAGCATGGCACAATTACTCCTCCACACGGACAAAAGATGGATTACAGATTTAGCAAAAGTCTCTGTGAGTCTTAAACGAGATAGATTACCCGTCATCTGGGTGGCACATCATTAGTCCCATAGAAATTAAACAATGCCTTAAACAATCTACTCTCTTTTTTCTGTCTCTTAATTATTTCTTATGTCTGTTGCATCGTTTGGGTAGCCATTTTGACATGTTATGTATGGCAGGAACATTGACGTTTGCAAATAACAGGTGTTTGCAGGGTTGGAAAATAAAATGCATCAAATGTGAATGGATCTGCTTCACATCAGGAAGCAAAAGCACTCCAGTATTGCAGTAACTAAAGCCCAGAAAAAATCCAGGACTGCAGATGTGATGTGTAAAGAAATGATAATGTGATGAAGCTACATTTACAGGATTCTTTATGCAGTCTAGCACAATTTTGTTTTATTAACAGTAAACATTGGTTAATCAATGGAAACATTTAGTCCGCTGTTTTTAAACCAGAAATTAAAGGGATTTTGTCCAATTTGCTACTATTGCATATTGTAATAAATAAAGAGATGCCTATGTTGAATGTTGTTTCTTTGTTTTAAATTCAGTTTTAGAAAGCAGACAGCAGATATAGTAGTATTATAGTAATACAATCAATGTTTATATATATATATATATATATATATATATATATATATATATATATATATATAAACATATATCTATACAGGAAAATATACAATAAATACTGCAATGCACAAACAAGTAAAAACATCCTCTTTATACTTACTATGTGCTATGCTCTTTGTCTAAATCGGAAGGTGATGCTCATTCCGTCTTAATGCTGAAATCACTCACCAGAAACACTTTTGACTTCTTTTATTGCATTTAAGCTATCAATTACTCTCTTACATTTGTTTAAATATTAATAAGCTCCAAAGTGCTAGTCAGTTGGTGTAGAGAATTTTTTTTTCTGTGACACTTACCTTTAGATTTTCCTTGCAACTTAAATAGTTTTTTAGTGACATATGAAATAAAGTTGATTTTTCTAATGTCTTCTGCAGGTAATCAGTTGTTCAAATTTTGCAAATTAGGCTTCCCTTGCTTCTTTATTGCATTTTTGATTATATGGCAATTATTTTAGTAAAAGAAGACTACATTAGCTAAAATACTTAGTTTCAGTTGTGATTTTGCTTTGCTATTGAAATTTCCTATCTTTCCTAACAGTAGACAAAGGCATCCTTGTATTCTCTACATGATTAAGAAGGAATTGTCAAAGAACAAGTTATTTTTTTAAATCTGCTTCAAACTTCCACCATTCTATCCATCCACCTTCGAAAACCTGCTTATCCAGAGAAGGGTTATGGGGAAGCTACAGCCTATCCCAGCCAGCTTTGGGCAAAAGGCAGGAACAATCCCTGGACGGATAACCAATCCATCCCAGAGTGAACATGCACACACACACACATGCACGCACACACGTTTTTACTCATGTACCATTTTGCCCCGTGTACGACGCGCGTTGTGATTGTATAGGAAGCGTTTAGGGTACATTTTCTACAAAATGCCCTTCTGTTTTTGTTGCATGACAAAAGTTTTCTTTCTTCCGTCGCCAATCTCGAACACATGACTCTGGAACACCGTACTTGTGACCTGCTGCCTGATTTCTTATCTTCTCTGCTTCCAAAATCACTTTTAGTTTCTCTCCCGCCGTGAAGGAGCGTAAACACTTGCTACTATCCATGCTGAATGACGACGACGACGGCAAACTGATTCAAAAACAAGAGCAAGAGAGAGAGCGAGAGAGCGTGAGCGAGAGAGAGTGAATGAGCAAGAGAGAGAGAGAGAGTGAGAGAGAGAGCCCAAGCAGAAGAAGTAAACATTACAGAAGAAGTAAGTAAACATTTCCTCATGTATGATGCGCACCTGATTTTCTAATGCTAATTTTCAGGAAAAAATGTGTGCGTGGTACACACGTAAATACGGTATTTAGAATTTAGCATAGCCAACACCTATCCTGCATATTTTTGAAACTGGAGCACCAGGGGGAAATCCAAATGCACACAGGGAGAACATGCAAACAACCTGCCTCAAGCCTAGTCTTGATAAATAATCTTCATAGCATTTTTAAAAATATTGCCTTAGACTGTTTTGTTGTCATTGTTTTTATTTTCCTTTTTTTAAAAATAGCAATGAATAAAGTGGATTCAGAAAGCATTCAGACCACTTTTGACTTTTTGCACAGTTTATTGTGATGTCAATTTAATTTAAAATGGATAAATTTGACATTTTTGCTAATTAATTTACACTCAATATCCCATAATGACAAAGAGAGTATATTTTTTGAGAAAGGTTAGATTTTTTTTTTAAATCAAAAACTGAAATCACTAATTTATTTAAGACCTTTTCTGTGGCACTCCATATTATGGTTAGGTGCCTTCTGTTAGATGCGTCTAGAACTTAACTGGAGTCCATCTGTGGCTAACTGAACTGATCGGACATCATTTTAGAAAGCCACACACCTGTGTATGTAAGGCCCATAATTCACATTGCATGTAAGAATAAAAACCAAACCATGATGTCTAAAGAACTCTCTGCATAACTCCAAGATAAAATTGTGGTGAGGTGTAGAATAGAGCAAAGGTATAAAACCATTTCTAAAGTTCTGGGTGTTTCCATGAGCACAGTGGCCTCAAAAATTGTGAAATGGAAGAAGTGTGGAACCACCTGGGGCCTCATTTATAAACGGTGCATACGCAAAAAAATGTTGCATACGCCTGTTTCCATGCTCACATTGTGATGTATAAAAACTAAACCTGGCGTAAAGCCACGCACATATTCACGCCAGCTAAATCCACTGGCGGCATCCAGCGTCAAAACAATGCTATTGTTCCTGTGTGGTTTACTTTCTTTTTTAGATCCACATCCCTGACTCGGCTTTATTATATACACTGAAATTAACAGCATATTGTTTATTAGTTTAAGGCATCTGATTGTAATTCACCTGTAACAATATAATGGTCCACGTAATGGCCAAACTTTTCCAAATACCATAGCTGCTTTAGCGTTGTTACTTCTTCTTTCAGCTGCTCCCGATAGGGGTTGCCACAGCGGATCATCTTTTTCCATATTACTCTCAATGCACCACTTGGAATATTTATATCACTCTGTCTGAGTGTGGAATCACAGCTCTACAGCAGCTGATTGGAAAGAAAACCATCGGTATACAGTATCAAGCACACACTGCCTCAACCATGCTGTCTGCTTGAACTGCTCCCATACGGCAAACGCTTCAGAGCCTTTCCTGTACGGACCTCGCGGTTTAGAAAGAATTTCATCCCAAGAGCTCTAAACGCACTCGATCAGTTCATCAGGTGCTCCGGGTAGGACTGTTTGTACTTATAAGTACAATACCTCACTGTAAACTTGCGATACAGTTATAATATTGCACAACCTGAGCCACTTTATAAAGTGCATATTTACATACTGTATGATGACAGTATCATTTTTAAGATGAAATGCAGCAAAATGTTTATTACATTATACAGATAAAATGTTTACATCATTTAAATAATCTATATTGTTAATAATTAAACATGGGAGCTGGTGTCCTGTTCAGGGATTATTCCTGCCTCGCGCTGTATGCTTGCTGGGATTGGCATAACCCTGGATGGATAGATGGATGGAATAACTAAACATGTACAACGAAGATATTTCAATGTTCCTTAAAAGTTTTGAAGAATCAGCATTCTCAGCTTACAGATGGCTTTACATCAATTACAGAGCTGATTGTGTGGCGATTGGGTATTTGGAGAAAGAAAAGGAAGGACAGGAATTGGGGGTTAGTACGTTTGAAAGAGACAGTACTGCTGCAATAAATTATTTTATCGACGGTCGAGCATGGTGCAGCAAGCATCTTGCGGGAGGCAGGAACAATCTGTGGACAGGGCACCAGCTCATGGATTCTGTGTCCTGTTGGAGGAAGAGAAAGCTCGTTTAGGAAGCACATAGTGATTCATACACTAAGAGCACATAGAAGAACACATACAAAACAAAGCATTTAACGTGTTACTTTAGTTATGATGGCATTTGAGAAACTAGCAAATTAAACGATTTAAAGATGAAGTTTATGATGTTCTACTTTAATGACAAAATAAACTACGTGATTAAAGTGCAAATTTCAAAATTAAAGTTGACATTTCAAGCTTTTTTCCCCACTCTGTCCCTATTTTTATTCTTTTCGATGTACTCTAATAAGCTTTCAATTATTTATAATTGCGGTAGATTTCAATGATTGCTAATTTGTCCAGGATTGTCTGGCCCAGCAAATTAAGCCCAAGTGCTGACTATACAAAGAACTCTTCAAAAACCCAAAACTGCATTGCAGGTAAAACTTGCAAAATTTGTGGCAAAATGCATGCATCTACAATCAGAAAGAGGCTGTACAAATTTGATCTGCATGTAGGTAGGGTGTACCAGGAAAAAGCCTTTGTTGTCTAAAAAGAACACCAGAACAAGATTACAGTTTGCCATTGAACACATAGACACAAAACCGGTTTTCTAGATCAATGTGTTTGAGACAGATGAATCAATGACAGATGTTTAGCCACAGTAACAGTAGACTGATTGGCGCAAACTGACAGCATCAAAAGAAACATTGTGGCAGAAAAGTTATGATTTCAGGTTGATTTGCTCCCACATTGCCTGGGCACCTTGCACTCATCGAGTCAACAATGAATTCTGCATCAAATCAGAGTGAGCTTGAGGAGAATGTGAGACCATCTATCTGAAAGCTGAAGTTGAACCAGAAAAGGACCTTTCAACATGATAATGATCCAGAAGCACACTAGCAGATCCACCAAGCAATGACTCAAAAAGAAGAAATAGGGAGTTATGGAGTGGCCTAGTCAATGCTTTGAGATGAATCACATTGAAATGTTGTGGGGGGTTTGAAATGGGCAGAATGTTCAAGAAAGCCCACAAACATCTTGCACCTGAAGGAAGTTTGCGTGGGGGAGTGGTGAAAAATTCCACTGAGTCAATATCCAGAAACTGCTAAAAGGGGGCAATACAAGCTTCTGAGGTCAAGAGTGTACTGTTTCCCTAACAGACCATTACATTTATTAACATAATGATAATATAATATAAAAAATGATTGACATCAAAATTTTCTTGTATTTTTATTCAAGTATATCATGTTTATCTGTAGGCACTCTTTATATGAAGATCTACTGCTTGGTTGTTCAAATATTTTTTCCAGTTTATTTAGTTTTTCACATGTTCATATTTTGCCCATGTAGATTGATGGGCATAAATGGCAATTTTATATGTTTAAAATTAAATCTACTGAATAATTAAGTGTGCAGAAAGTGCAGGGATCTGAATACTTTCCACTTTACTATCCACCGTATGTAAGGAATGAAAAACTGATAACTGATAAGTGCAACCCGTTAAGAAACGGACAACCACTCTAAAATTAATTGTGCACAAGTAAAATGTTCAGAAACCTAAATGAAAAGTAGTAATTCTAAATTAACAAAGAATACAAATAGGTCAACAAATAGATTAACTAAGACACAATACCAACAGACAAAACACTAACTTAATAAACAGGAAAACTAGAAAAGCAGGAGTTTTTCTAAAAATACAAACTGAAATAATAAAAACAAAAAGAAAAACTACATTTGATATCCACAACAGCAAAACAATTATAAAGGCTCTGAGGTAGTAGTGATAAGGTGATTGCCATAAGTGACAGCAAAACTGAGGAATTAACAATGAGATCAGGATCAACTCCCTTGTTCTCATTTTACAGGTAAATTAAGGATGAATAAAGATAAAGGAAAAGGAACAAATAGGGAAAGCATGTAAAAGAAGATGGAAGAGCTAGGAGGGCATTGGAGCTCCAAATAAGTAATGAACAAATATAGAAATGTAGCAATAAAGGCAACAATTTTAGAGTGATTTCTTATATGAATTTAGTATTCAATAGATTACAATGTGACCACTGGGGATGTTCAGAGAACCAGAGAAATAACTCACGGTTAAACCTTTCAATCCATTCAATAAAAACAAATATTTTATTCACAGTGAGAAATAGATATTTTACTTTCCATCTCCCAATAGGTTATAGAAGCTTCTAAATGCTTTTGTAGTGTCTCTATAAAGCTTCAAAACAGTCCTATTAATCTTTACAATCTGTTCTGACTCTGCAGAGCCTATCAGTAAACCTGTTTATGCTTTCAATCCTCAATTACTGCCACTACCAAGCAGCATTCTTCCTTGTAGCCTTATGGGAAGAGAGCTAACTCATGAGCTTCTACTCACCCTGTTATAAGAAAGCTATGGGTCTCGTGACTAGAATTGGTTCATCCACCAACTTCCTCTGTCCTGGACTTTCAATGTCCTACATGGGCATGTCTCTGCAGTGCTTTCCATTTTTCAACTGGAAGAGAGATGAACACACTCTGAGGTGTATTATTACATATTACCCTAGTTTTTCCCTGCGCTCACAGGTCAATTATCATAGGAATGAAGGAAGAAGTGAACTGAACTGTAAAATTCCTATTGAATTCTTCTTCTCAGCCAAGTACACTGTAAACACTATTAAGATATTGCTTGAAATGATTCAGAGTATTAACAAAAAAAATAGGAGAGAGAATGTTAAAGAATGGCTTGTTCCATTCAAGTGAAGGGTGAGTAGATACTCCTAGCTTTCTTAATCATGTTAGAGTAAAGGCAAATATGAGACTGACCAAAAGACCAGTGCAGCAACAGGAGTTTTACAAATGTTGCCCTGGACCGTGGATGAAGCTGTTGGTTTACCAGTCAATCTAGTTCCTAACCTATGGTCACAAGTCCTGGATAGTGATTAAAAAAATGAGATTGCAAGTACAAGTGGCTGAAATGAAGGTTTCTCTGGAGGGTTGCTGGTCTCAGTTTCCCTGACAAGATAAAGAAAGTGACAATATGAAGGCCTTGAAGTAGAACTGCTACTAAATGGAAGGAAACCAGCGGCGGGTTTTGGGGTATATACATATTGTAGTTAGGATGCCCCATTTACAAAGCATGGCCCACTGGAAGAAGACTAAGGGGAAGACCATTCTATCTTATCACTGTCCTGGGAGCACCTGACAATTTTCCTAAGAATTGGCCAAAGGCAGTTGCTGAATATAGGGGGGCAATGATCAGTTCATCTAAGCTTGTTGCTACCATGAACCCCACCAGGAAAAGCACAAAGAAAACGATGGAGTTGAGTAAACAATGGAAATAAATGATGAAAATATATTAGTTATTATTTGATGAATGAGGCTCTAGGAAGTCTGAATCTGAAATGCAAAAATAATAAGTAAATATTTGTATTTTAAATCGGACACACATATCCTGAACTAAAAACATACCTGTACACTTTAAAAATGTGGGAAAGAACAAAATATTCAAACATAAAAAACAAAAAAAAAAACATAATGTATCAGAAAAATAACAACACTTAGCTTGCAGTTTAATACTTATTTAACCACTTGAAACAACCAGTTGTGAATGCAGGCACTCATCAGAAGACAACTCTCCGGTATAAAAGCAACTTGAACAAATTTCTTATCTTTGTTGTTCTGCTTTTCCGGCTGTGTCCAAGTAGTTTGGTTGGGAGAAAAGGTTCCAACACTGGATGACTCTGAAGCCCACCCCAATAAGACAGCACTCAGATATTAAATCATTCTAATAGTCATTCGATAAACAAGCAGGGTACCTTAGCTGCTCTTGGTGTCACCTTCTTCAAAATATTGTTTACTAAAAATAGTCTAATAAATCATTCACTTCTTCACTGTGTCTCTCTATGACCAGAATATCCCAGCAAGATCATGGTTAATAAAAGGGTTTTTTTGCCTGACCTTAACCTGTAACCTTGTTTCCTGGTGTGTTTCTAGCTGTTGACACTTGCAAAGTGCCTGGTTTCACAGCTCAAATAACATTGCACATGATAACTGCATTTTATGTGTGTGTTTGTGTGTCTGTGTGTGTGTGTGTGTGTGTAGATAAATATAGCAATCCGGGACTGAGCAGAATCAGCTTCTAGCACTGAGCTAGGCCACAATGCAGAAGTACAGTATACATTAAATGGCCTACTACTGGTCCTCAGAAAGTGAGCTTAATATATTAAATTAAACAGCACCTAAACTGCAGTGGAAAAGTGAGACGGGAAGGACCTCACTACACTGTCATCTCAAGAACACCAATATGGTAGGATGGATGTTAAGTGTCAAGGAGACATTGGAACAAAAGGGAAAACGCAGGACTTTCAAGACAGAAACCAGGAAGCACTTTAACACATTAATCTTCTTGGGAACAGGGAACAAAGTACTGTACTGATTTATATAATTTAACTGGCACCCCCTGAGCAATGGGTGTATGATATATTATAGCAAGTTAAATATTGGCTTATAAACAAACTTGAACGGTTGAATTTTACAAAATTTCTTAAACTCTTAAGTTATCTACAGTGAATCTTGAATTAATGCCAGGAATGCATTTCTTAAAATGACAAGTCTGACTAAAAATAGTTTTAGGAGTAACATTTATGAAAATATTCCTCATAGAATCTAGAATTTTAAAATTATTAAACCAATGGCAAGTATGCAGTATAAACCACCTCAGAAAATGCCATAGCAACATTACAAGACTAAATCATCCATCCATCTATTATCCTACCCGCTATATCCTAACTACAGGGTCACGGGGGTCTGCTGGAGCCAATCCCAGCCAACACAGGGTGCAAGGCAGGAAACAAACCCTGGGCAGAGCACCAGCCCACCGTAGGCCACTCACACACACCCACAAACCAAGCACACCCTAGGGACAATTTTAGAATCACATATGCACCTAACCTGCAGATGTCTTTGGACTGTGGGAGGAAACCTGCACAGACACAGGGAGAACATGCAAACTCCACGCAGGGAGGACCCGGGAAGCGACCCGGGTCTCCTAACTGCGTGGCAGCAGCGCTACCCATTGCTCACCGTGCCACCCTAAATGTAATCACCTTATATAATTAATAATATCATTCTTATCTAGTAATAGTTCTGGTCATGCCAGGTTTCTTTCCTCATTACTTATAAAAAGCAGGAAGGATGCCACCCCTACTTGTAGTTGTAGATCAATACGTGTCCCTAGAAACAAAGAATGCAACACACTTGCTTCATCAAACAATACATATTCACATGTTCAGAAATAAAAACATCAATAATAACAAAAATAGATGCCCAATAAGTAAATAATAATGCATTCTGTGAACAAAACATGTTCAATAAACAAAGTTTTTCCATAGACCTCCTTTCAGATAGGAAGATTAGCAGCTGCACACTATAAGCTCTATAAAATGGGATATCCATTAGCCTGTATCATTCAACACACTAGCTCATACCTGCCTTAAGAGAGGGTAGACTTTCTTGGAAGCCTGAAGAGTGACTTCTTCTTAGATAGCGAACACATCTCTTTCTGGAAATTATATGGTGTTACAATATGTACGGTCGTGGCCAAAAGTTTTCAGAATGACACAAGTATTGGTTTTCACAAAGTTTGCTGCTTCAGTGTTTTTAGATCTTTTTGTCAGATGTTTCTATGGTATACTGAAGTATAATTACAAGCAATTTCATAAGTTTCAAAGGCTATTATTGACAATTACATTAAGTTTATGAGCAACTTCTCCTAACCATCCAAGAACAGTTTGGTGACGAACAGCTCCAGCATGATGGAGCACCATGTCATAAGGCAAAAGTGATAAAAGTGGGAACAAAACATTGAAATTTTGGGTCCATGGCCAGGAAACTCCCCAGACCTTAATCCCATTGAGAACTTGTGGTCAATCCTCAAGAGGTGGGTGGACAAACAAAAACCAACAAATTCTGAAAAGCTCCAAGCATTGATTATGCAAGAATGGGCCGCCATCAGGCAGGACTTGGCCCAGAAGTTGATTTACAGCATGCTAAGGCGAATTGCAGAGGTCTTGAAAAAGAAGGGCCAACACTGCAAATATTGACTCTTTGCATAAAGTTAATGTAATTGTCAATAAAATCCTTTGGAACTTATGAAATGCTTGTAATTATACTTCAGTATACCATAGAAACATCTGACAAAAAGATCTAAAATCACTGAAACAGCAAACTTTGTGAAAACCAATACTTGTGTCACTCTCAAAACTTTTGGCCATGACTGTAGATGCAGCAACACCCAGCTCAACTTTCAGGGCTGTCTGAAGCATGGGCATCATGGCATGTTGTTTCAAGCACTCCTGTTACCCAGCTCCTACCTTCATAAATCAAACAAACCACAATCCTCTAGCTCCTACTTTGAAGGGTGACATTTGAAACTCTTAAATATCTATGAGTATGTATAGCTAACACTCACTTCTTTTCTTTAGAGCCAGAAGCTTTCAGTCCCAACGATATCATACTTCTAAAAAGAAAAACACAAGTTTATTTGTACATAAAAAGAGCAAAGTTCTATCCATCAATTTTTTAATACAATAATTTAATTCAGTGGCATAAGGAAGAATTAAGAAGGAACTATAAATATGAGTTGCTACACCTTTGCCCGTTCGTTTCTTGCATCATGAGGCATACAATATCTAATAGTCAGCAATTCCATCAACCATTTGACTGGACTTTCATCCTAATCCACCACTTTCTCCACTCCACTTTCTTAACCTGGCAATGCAAATGCCAGTCAGCTGAGGTGATCCATAACCCCAAATCTGCAATCAAGGTGAAGAAAAGGAAAATGCTACTTTCAGGATTCATACACAAAGAAATAGCACAGTGCTGTTGCACTTCTCTGCCACACATCTTTCTATAAAATCATAATGATTGTAAAACAATATTTACAATAAATCTAAATACAGTATATTAAAACTTACCTGAAAGTTAATACTGGGAGTGAATGTATTTTGGTGGCATCTCAAGAAGCAGTAATGACTGTAGCATTATACCAGATTCAAGAAATTTAACTTGGTTATTAAATTCCCTACACATTTAAGAGCTTCTTTTTTCAAATTAAATAAATAAAGAAATAAATCATTTAATTATACTTTAGTTTTTTTTTTAAACTGTCACATTTCAATAACATTATAAAGCTGCAGCAGTGATACCTAGCAATCTAACACGGTTCAGTGGCAACTGGGCAACAGTCAACTCAGCGAAAAGACAACTCGGCGAAAGACAACCCGGTGAAAAATCAACTCGGTGAAAGACAATTCGGCGAAAAAACAACTTGCTGAAATACAACTATTATTGTTTAATTATATTTAAATGACAACGTGATTTAAAATGTTGAAAATAAATTTATATAATTGACGACCGAACTTTACTTTGTCATTTAAATATCATTAAAAAATTTTAAAATTACCTAACTAGTAAAGGATGTCGCCAAGTTGTCTTTTCGTTGAATTGTCTTTTGCCGAGTTGTCTTTTCGCCAAGTTGTCTGTTGCCCAGCTGCCCCTGACCGATCTAGCACATCAGAAGCCTTCTATACTCTTATGAAATGTTAAAATTCTCAACATACTATACAGTATATAGTAACATTTTTCAATTAATAGAATCAATTTTATCTAGCACATTGCACAGCTCCAATCTCATTTCTAAGTCATGATGTATTTTGCATTAGTTTATGTGCTTTTTTCTGTTCCAATGTCAGCTGCTTCAGATTATTTCAGTTTCCTGTCACAGTATACTGTATAGACATGTTGCTTGACTGCCATCTTCAATTTTATTTCAGTGTAAAAGGACACATTATTTCGTGATCTACAGTTATATGTATAGTAGAGGTAGACCTATTTGACTTTTTATACTACATTTTGTGTGTAATAATTATAGGTGCCCAGTAAAAATGACTGGCATTCTGGCTGGGATAAAGGAAGGATTCATCTCTGACCAGAAGGTCATAATGGAAGAACTGCGCAAATGGACTTACCAGGAACAGGTCATTCCCTCACACAACAGATTACAGTGTTCCTCACAGCTTAACTCAACTAGATCACCCGCAGGGTGGTATGGGAGCTGGAGTCTAGAAACACAGCCCTACTGGGGTCTTTGGGGGCTACCAGAGGGTCACTGCCAGGGTTAGGGTTGCTCCAGACAACTTCAACAGGAGACCAAAAACAGTTCCCAGGTCGACTTTAAAAGCTCACCCCCGCTTTTGACTATCGATGGTGTTGGGTTCAAGAGGCTTCCAAAATGGAATTGAGAGCATGGAGCTGACCAGCATAAAAGTAATCATCATCATTCAGAAAAGAACTTAATCCCCATTGTGAAAAATGATTGTGCACATATTATAAGGTCGGGTTTCTTCTTTCCGTTAGGATACATGGCATTATGGAGTCTATGAAGTATTAGATCAAAAGCTAATTACCAGTTCCAGGAGGTTAAGACTGAATCATAGCTTGATTTCTCCAGTGGCACCATGATCAAAAGCATACTTACATATCCACAAAAACAATAATTTACTAACCATAGAATCAGGCTTGTACAGTGTCCTCCCGATTCTACGACTATACCTCTTTGAAAATGTGTTGGTTGCTCTAAAAAGTAGAGTTTACAAGTAAAGTTCAAACTCTGAAGGGTCTGGGGAGATTTTGTATGGAGGAAAAGTGTTAGATCCCTTTATATGTGTTCTCCAGTGCCATCCAACATCAAAACATAAATTTTGCTGCTGCTATCATGCCAAATGGAGGATGTGCAAAATGCCAATAACTGTGACACGTATTTTGACAATAATTTGAACTCAGTAAAATAGTATATTTTTCTCTTACTTTGCATGCAGGATCAAGATAATGAACAATAAAGGTATTTTTTCATAGTCTTTTTTTGCTCACTTTTCCCAAGGACATCAGTAATTCTGGAGGTCGTTGTACAATAACTTAGAACATTAACAATGGCAAGCTGCACACATTTTTACATCAGTCTGGGCTTTTTGTCCTGGCTGCTGATGCATACATTCATAACTGAATGTTCAATTAATAATATTTCTATGGAATATGAGGAGCATTGTGCAAGAACAAAATTCTTAAAAATGAAACCGTAAGATGGGGGAGCCACATAGGATTCTATGCAGCTGATAAGATGTTGGGTTTAATAATTTGATATTTAGATTCCAAAAGATTGCTTTGATAAGAGCACAATTGAAATGTCATGCGCAGTGTTGATTTAAAAAGTACAAGAAAGGTATAATAGTACAAATAATGAGTAACAAGGCAAATTCCAGAGCTTGCGGGAACTATGAAGGTTGTCAATGAAAACAGGAACTGCTGAACCATAAGCACAGACCTTGCTAATACTATATGTAATGCTAAACTGTTAAAGTGGAGGTGGGGGGCATTGGCATGTGGCTTAGAAGTTGTAAGTACTTAGGAATAGTTCTGCTGGGTGACAAATTATGGTCCATCATTTATCCAATCACATATTATATGTAGTTTGGAATTCAACCCCCACCAGTCTGAGGCAGAATATTGTGGCATTCAGTGAGCTTGTCTTCTGCAGAGGTATACTGTATAAACAAAAAAAAGTTGTCTAAATAAATTGGTGTGTGTGGATATTTGAGACATGTTTTGTTTAAAATCGCTTGAACTCCTCTCCAGGGGAACCCAAAATAATAAATAATTATAAAATCACTTGCAATGGAATTAAGAAGTTGAAAAGTTCAATCAGGGTAGGGTGCCATAAAGTGGTAGCCTTATACAGAAGCTACTGTATGTGTTACTAATTTTTGATTAACATTTATGTATGTATGTATGTATGTATGTATGTATTTATTTATTTATTTATTAAGTTAAGAGTGGATGTGATCTGACATATGGCTTGTCACTGAAAGTAGCCGCTAGGTATTGTAAAAACAGATTTTAAAATTTACAAATGGTTAGTTGCTGCCATCACAAACCCATCTGCTTTTCAGACAAGCTGCTAACTTGGAAGAAGTTGCAAGGAGAGTGAAGAGGATCTGAAGGCTACCTTTAGTAGCACTTCTGGGCGTAATGGAAGTGCTGAGGGCCAGGGCTCCACAGGCATTGGGGCGCCCCCTGGCGGTGACCACGGGCCCATATAGGGTTGAGCTTCTAAGCTCCGCTCCCGTAGTCCCCAAAGCCACCAGGGTGGTTGCCCCCTTGTGGTCTGGAAGAGGCGTAAGCCCTCCTCCGGGCCTTCCATGCATCCCGGCTAGATGCCACCCCCAGCCGCTTGCCACAATATATATATCCATCCATCCATCCATCTATTATCCAACCCACTATATCCTAACTACAGGGTCACGGGGGTCTGCTGGAGCCAATCCCAGCCAACACAGGGCGCAAGGCAGGAAACAAACCCCGGGCAGGGTGCCAGCCTGCCGCAGGGCACACACACACCCACACACCAAGCACAATTTAGAATCGCCAATGCACCTATCCTGCATGTTTTTGGACTCTTGGAGGAAACCGGAGCACCCGGAGGAAATCCACGCAGACACAAGGAGAACATGCAAACTTCACGCAGGGAGGATCCGGGAAGCGAACCCAGGTCTCCTTATTGCGAGGCAGCAGCGCTACCGACTGCGCCACCATACCGCCCCCAATATATATATATATATATATATATATATATATATATATATATATATACATATATATATATTATATATACTGTATGTATATATATATATATATATATATATATATATATATATATATATATATATATACTCGCAGTAGGGGGCGCTAGTGCTCCCTTGAACCCTCAAATACCACTCCAAACACCAGGTAAAACTCCAATTATTATTTATTTTATGATAATAATGTGCACAAAGCACCCTCCACTCCACACTACACATACAATACTCACTAATCAATAATCAATACAATAATCAATACAAATAACTAATCCTCCTCTCCCAGACGCGTTGCCACCCTTCCACCCAGCTCAGCTCACTCGTCTGGTGTTTCCCAAGTCCTTTATACCCCCTGACCTGGAAGTGGTTCCAATCCTACAGTCCATGATTCCTTATCAATTCCGGGTCAGATTAAAAAGTCCTTTTCTTCAACCCGGAAGCACGTCGTTCCTTCTGGTCATGTGATCATGATGTACTTCTGGGTTATAGGGCACGTATAAGTCCTTGAGCCTCCCTACAGCAGCTCCCGGTGGCCCCCATGGTATCCAGCAGGGCTGGATTCGGGGGACCTCCATGCTGTTGGGAGAGCTCCACCTGGCAGCCTGGAGGTGTGGGCCGGAATATTTAGCCGGCCATCCATCACTATATATATCCTGGACACAAATAACTGCCCACTTTTATTTCTGTGATTTTAGTTTCATGGGAGATTTGGATGTCACATTAAGGGCATTATAGTATTCACAAAACTTGTCAAAAAAATATTTGTCCATAATAGATAATTATGTTAGACTATCAGAAAAGACATTACCACCATTATACTGTGCATGTACTTTATGTTTATGATATAACACATCTAAACACAAAAGAACAAATAAAAGAATTCCCCACTACTTATACAGTATGAGATACCAAACAGGCCTTAATAGCAGGACATCAGTATAACTGAATTGCTATGGATAATCACTTGAATTTTATGGTGCATGATATTTAACTTAAAGACAGAATGAACACAATGTTATGAAACACCATCACCATGATCCTATAGAATAAATACCATTTTCTGTTGCCACACTCACCCTGTACTTCACAGAATTTCAGAAGTGCATTATTTCAGAACATTTTACAATAATGCCAAGGCAATTATTTTTTTTACTATGAACATTCGCAAATAAGGCTGCATCTTTGTCCGAACCCTGTGTGTTTTTCTGTCATTAATAAAAAGAATAGACATAACAAGTAAGACAAAACCAACTTTCCATTTACACTTTAAAGCTTAATATGCTTAGTATATATAATCTTGTCAGCTACCAGAGTTTTTCTATCTCACACTCCTAATACATCAAAGATGCCAATAAAACACTCCTGAATTAAGCCAGCAATATCAACATAAGTAATTACTGTATAATGGATGCTGTGCAGGATGTGAAATGGCTTTTGTCTCATCTAGTTGCCAAGCAAAAAAAAATACGTTTTGACCTAATCCTTAATCTTCTACATAACTATTTCTTTTACAGCAACAATAAAATCATTTTGCATGGATTTTCACATGCTGGAATTCTACAGAAAACATAGATGATGACTCTGAGTTGTCAAGATATAAGCACACTTGTGTTAATTCACTGAAAATCACTACTCTCATCTTGTCCCCTGGTTGTATCTATTAAACACCTGAGAACATCCCTGTCCTTTCTTACCATTTCATGCTTATTTGCCACTTAATGGCGGGCACCCTCAATATGCTCCACTCTCATTCTGCCAAGAATTCTTAGTAGTACACATGCTCTTACATCTTCACCTTTAAAAGAAAGCAACACTTTTTGGTATTAAAATTAAATTTAAATGTAAAATCAGGATGACATTCTTTAATCTCGAAGTAAGTTAAAGAAGATTGCTCTTTTCCAATGAGACTCTCATGACCACCGTCCTACCCCCACCTTCCAGCTATGATGTGACCCCCAAGTTAAGAGCTCCTGACTTACATATGCTATTGAATTTTGGTGTCTCTTACAAGAGTGCAAAACCAGCTGTTGGCCACACACAATGCTGCCACCCTATCCTGCCTTCATCAGCAGCCATGTTCTCTCAAGATTCCCAACTAAACTGTTAATAGGATTATTTTCAAAATACAAAATCTATAATTTTATAAATTCCAAGAAGCAGCAATATGCTAACTCTACTTGAACAATCTGAACAGCTGTCTTCTTTACACAATACAAATTCACTAAGCTTCTAGGAACCAGGAAGATAGAACAGTTCAATGAATGACTTACAATACTACTCAATCAGGCAAATTTAGCAACAAATACGGATAGGAATTGATTAAAAAGAACGCATCTGAAGGCTTGCTGACCAGTGCACATTCCCAGTTTTGTTGTATTACTTAACACTAGAATTACCGAAGCCTACGAAAAAACTTGTAACCCCGGCCCACATTAAACCCCTACGCACATCTCCATCAGTGTCTTTTGTTTTGTAAATGTGTCAAACATCACAAGCAGCAAGCAGCCTGCTATCCCATGCCCCGCCTTGATGGAGCTCAGTTCGTGGGCAAAAGGTTCTCCCAGCTCAAGCTAAGGCTCATTATCTGCATGTGAAGTGCCTGTAGTTGTATAGGGTAAATAATACAGTATATCGTTATTTGGAATCCACGCATTTCATGTGTGTTCTGTGGCTACAAAGTTCTGTGTATGTGAGGGTGTGACACCAGCCTACACTCTAGGTGTCTAGTATGTGGGACCGAGCGTGACCAGGATGATAGTGTAAGACAGGGAGACACGGACACAAAAAGGGTTGCGTTTTTGAAAAATAAAGTGAGGTTTTATTTACAGGTACACTTAACAAAAAATAATGTCCTGCGGAATTTATATATTAATACACAGTCCAACACCGCAAAAGACAAACAAAAACAGTAAGTAAATGAAGCTCAAAAATAGTGACTATAAACAAAAAAAACAGTGCACCAATAACCATAACCCAAATAAATACCTCCACCAAAATTACTCCAGAGATATTTATACAAAAACAAATATTTACAAAAACAAGGCACAAGCTGTAATGCTTGGTAAATTCAAAAACTATTCTACCGAGTACCTTTCTCCAAGAAGATCTAGTCAGAAAGGAACCAACCTCTAGGGGCCATGAGTCCCTTTTATATTCGGCGTCCTTGTGCCGACCAATTAAGCTGTCCTACCTCATCTCTCTACAACCACGCGATGACGAGAACGCGTCTACGAGAAGTGGCGTCTCCTGCCCTGCAAAAATACTATAATAGTTCAAGCAGCTGGCACGCGCGCGCATAGCTGTGCCGGCTTTTGAGACGCAAACTGCGCTTCTGCCTTAAGTTAACAAAAGCATTTAAAGTTTCACGTCCTTCCCCTGAGCTACTGCCCAGACAACTACAGACATGGGATCCCTTTTCTAAACCGCGGTAAACTAATACTACGATGCTTCACACTTTTTTACTCCTTTAGTGTTATGGGGTCACGGGAGGCACACGCAGGACTGGAGGACTGACAATGCCATCCCGGTCAGTTAATGGCAAGGCTGTCTCTCCATTCTACACGAGACCTACAACAACACTCTCCAAAAGACGCTAATAAGGTCAGTGAAGATGTGAAGATGTCTACTGCATTCTATAAAAAAGGAAAAAGGTAAGTTTCCTTTCTTTATACTTCACCTTTTTATTACAAACAAATGCCTCTCAACACTGCAGTGGACACTTGACACATTTTATTTAATTACAGGTAATGCCAGTAAGGCACATTACCACAGCAGGATAAAAGGAAATGTGTAATGGGCATGATGAGCAAGTTGTAAGTTCATTTCTGCGCCAGGTAGTGTGATTTTAGAAAAAAACAAGTGCCCCATTGTAGTGAAACGCCTGTTGAAAATCATATTTTATTTCCATATAGGCTAGTAAACAGCTTACTTAGCTTTAACAACACACATTGGTTACCATAGCTTTTTTCTCCTGTTCTATACAATGAAAAAGGCATGCACTTCAAATGGGAGAAAATGGCATTTGGGCCAATGTGAGGAAAGCAGAAGAGAAGTGAGTGACTGTAGCAACCCCTTTGTGCACTTGCCCTGCACCTAGTCGCACAGTTTGATATCCAAAAATGGTCCTATTTGCTTTAATTGTAAATATCTGCAAATATGTAATTACCCTTTTATGTGATGTGTAATAAAAATATATACACTGTCTGAAATGCCTAAGCTTTGATCAGATAAACTAGTCTTTGTGCTCTGAATGTAATTCAGGGAAGTATTTTTGGAAAAGTTGAAAATGTCAGAATCCTTTCTCTTTATGAGTTACAAACCTTCAGGAGAAAGGTAATAAGAATAAGTCTGACAGAAGAGACCTGTTTACTTCCCTGAGATAAGAAACAGTCAGCAGCAGTGGCCCTCTGTTCCTGAGGTCAAATAGACACCAGGTGGTTGTCTTTGCTGGTGTCTCTGCTGAGAAAAGGCAAGATAAGTCTAGATACAGAGAGTCCTGAATATGCAAACTTTATAGTGACCTTGAACTGCATTCCTCTTATATTTTGGCCAAGGCTCATTCCATGGCTTATGATAGCTTGGTGTGTTATTGTGGTTTTTGTTAAATACAGTATATACCAACATTTTTCAAGTCTACATGTGTTGTGATGTGAGATTTTGCATATAACTTGATAAATATTTTGTATGTCTTGTAATTTGTAATTTAGGCAAAGCAATGTAATATTAGTGAGAAGCACTCATGTTTACAACCCAAGGAATGGATCTCTTTGAATTTTACGACAGGATTTGTGGGGTGTGCTTTAAACCAGTTTGGTGAGTGTTTCTCTGCTAAAGTCTTTCAACCCCCCGCAAGAAAGCCATAAAGACATATGGTCTTGGGGGTGGCAGGTTTTAAGATGCTGTATCCCCCCATTGGTCTGAAGTATGGCAGTTTTGAATTGGCTTGGATCAGAAGCTTTTAAGTACCATGATGTCCTATTGGCTGTAAGGGTTGGACAGAGAATGTATAAATCTGCTTGTTCAACCACATTCTCTTTCTCTTACCAACCAACATATGATGAAGTATCTCTCTTACTAACCAACAACTGATGAAGACCATCACACCATGAATTGAGAGGACAACACAATGGAGACCACAGTTTAGCAGCCATATTGGAACAGGCATACGGCCTGTTCTGAAGAAAGCTGAATGATGCTTTAACTAGAGACATTTTAAATAACTACAAGTCTGTGTGCCGCCTGAAACTACACATCACCATTTAATCAGGTAGTATGGTTGCCAATATTCAAATGTACTCTGCATATTGTTATTATTTATGAATATTACCAATAATAAATTGTTTTATGTGTAACTTAATTCCTGCTTGTCTTTTTACTACACCTAATTGCCTGAGGTTATAGATATAGAAGGGAAGGTGGGGATAAATTATATACTATAATACCTTATATACAGTGGTAAATCTGTGAGATTAGGCATTTTGACAAAGGCTACTTATTAATAATACAATTGGGGAAAGTAGAGCAACATATTACTCTACCAAGACAAAACAACATGTAATTACTGCTGGGGTTGTTTACCTTTTTCTTAATTCTATATTCTATATGTATGTCTTAATGTTTAATTATGTCCCTTGTATTTTATGGTTCCCCAAGATGCTAGACCAACTTGAAGTCACTGCTCCTGAGCAGAGATGTCACAAGAAAGAGACATTGAGAGCAGAATAACAGATGGGAACCTGATGCAGCAACATCCAAGAGAGATCACAGCACACCAGGAATTGTGGTGAACGATGGAGGTGGCAGGTCAGGGTCTGTGGATACTTACTGAAATGGTGAATCAAAGGAGATGTGTCTGGCTGCATCCTCAGGATGCCCCAGGTCCTGATGAGGAATAGCAAAAAGGTTGCATGAAGAAACGTGAAAATCTTTACCTTTCCATTTGGAGTTTAAGCTATTTATTAGAATCTATTTTTAACAACCTGAGACTCTTTATTGGTTTTATGGCACAGTTTTATAGATTTATTTATTTACTGAACTGTTTATTTAATTGCACTGTTTGTACATGTTGACATCACTTTATATTCTCAATATTAGAATAAACTATTACTGCTTTTGCTAAGTAAATCTCACTTGTTTGCTGCCTTGCTTCAGTTGTGTCTATCAATGCCCAGGGAAACAGGCAGTGCCAAGGCTGTGGGCACATGGGGGCACCACAAAAAGACCTTGATTTTCTCTACCTTACTGAGAATAGTCAATATGGTTCTTCTTATAATGTGATGATTATCTCTGCCTGCTACTAGTAATTTAAAATGATCTGTTCTGCCAGAAGACAAAAAATGGCAGGAAACAAGGAGAATAAAGGACTGGCAGATGAAATCATAATACAAAATCAGGGAAATAGTCAAAATCTGATTATCACAAATCAAAACACCAAACCCAAACCCCAAGTTTCTATTTTTTTTAACAATGCACACACTATACAAACACTGTAGTGAAGCACATGCAAATTTTTGGTTAGAGCAATCACAGTGTTGGTGTTGCGAACGTGAGTCACATGCATGGAAAAAAGGAGTGTGAGGCCTCCAAAATTCTCCACAAAGTAGGCCAGGAGCTCAACCAGCCGGTCTAGATAAGACTCACCCGCAAGGCTTCAGCCTGCCAAGGCCCCAAATAGGGATGTGTCTTCAAAAATTTAGAATCCAAAGAAAGTTCCAAAATACAGTATATATATAAAAAAAATCTCATGTGGGAGATAAAACTGAGAAATTCTGGCTTGTAAAGACAATCTTACCTGAAGTCTTTATAAAGTGACGATTTATAACAAAAATAGAACATAATTCACAATGCTCAAAAGAGCACAAATAAGGATTTTCTTACATCTGGATGAAAGGAAATTCTAAAGCAAACAAGTCCCAATAGAGAGTCTGTTAATCAGAGTCCAAACACAGAAGTGAAAAAACACAAAACCAAGAAATGTCAAAAGAAAGCAATACTCGTGACTATCAACAAACTCAACGGGTCAATGCTGAGATTCTCCCTCTCTAGCTCAATATGTAGCCAGAGAAATGCCCCAGCAGCAATAACATCAGGGTGGCCGTGCCAGTTGGGGCACCTCCCACAGAACACACGCATATCTAAAGTGACAGAGTACAAATAACAAAAATTATGCAAATTAAGAAATAACATAAAAACTTATTTATTAAAAAGTAATTATTCAAAATTAAGAAAAATTACAATCAAGCAGAAAAAAATACAAGCCAGGAGAAAAAAACCCTGGCCATAATACAACACTGGGACTATCTGGAAATACATACCTTAATATCATTGCAGCAATAATGTTATGCATTACACACTTTTCGATATCCTAGTATAACAATGAAGTTAGATATCAAACAAAAAAAAAAGTCCACAAAAGGGAGGTGCTCAAGAAAAACAAAATGGTGTCACAACATAACAAAAAGAAAATGAAAAAATAATTAATTTGTCAAAATGAAACTAGTAGAATTTTCCACAAAACTAATACGCCTAAAATAACCAAAACAAATTAAAAGGAAAAGGAAAACTGCAGAAAAAAATCCATAAACACATAAAATTATCTGTTAAACAACTTTACATTGAGTTGTGCTTTTTTTTTTGCTTGATAAGGTGCTTTGTGATCTTTTGCACTATGAATGGTGCTAAAACAAAATAAAGATTGATTTTAATTTAATTAATTTTTGTTTGTAGCTTTTTATGATGCATGCGGCGATACCTGGGTCAAGGGAGAGAAGAGGCACAGGGAAAGACAGCTGCCTCTCGTTATGATAGGTACCTTAATATCAGTTTCTTTTGTAAACAACACACACGTTACAAAGTTAACTGCATGTAATAAGCATTATTTCATCCAGCACACTGCATTTAACACATTCCATCCATCCATCCATTATCCAACCCGCTGAATCCGAACACAGGGTCATGGGGGTCTGCTGGAGCCAATCCCAGCCAACACAGGGCACAAGGCAGGAAACAATCCTGGGCAGGGTGCCAACCCACCGCAGTAACACATTCCTGCAAGTATTTATATTAGTTGAAATTTTATACTTCTTTTAAATTATATCAATTTGTTAAACTCATCCTTATTAATTTATGCATTTATATCTAAATCTAAGTGTAAAGCAATGAAATGGATGCTATTGCTGTTTTTAACAATATTTTAAGTATCACAAAAGTCTGTTCGGTCAGTATTTAATTTCAGTTAGGTCAGGTCAGGTTGGGGAGCATGTACTAGTACAGTGCGTAGCCGCGCCCACCACACGATCGTACAGCTCGGGATCCTGTTTGGCAACCCCCCAGGTAGACACGTGGTGCAGTCAAACCCCCCTATGAAATTAACCATGTATGTGATGGAGCCAGGTGTTACATGGACTTCCCCTTGGCCTCAATAATGAGGATCCTGTGAGCTGGATTACCACATGGCCATAGTGCCATAACTTACACTCCCTCATAATGGGACTCCGTGAGCTAACTGCTCGTTGAACACAAAGTCAAACCAGTGGTACCCAAGGATTGTCCGAAGAAACACAGTACCAAAGGAGTCCAGTCTTCATCGTATGTCACTGGATAGTGTCCATGTCTTACAACAATATAGCAAAACAGGAAGCACCAGGATTCTAAAGACTAGGACCTTCGTCCTTTTGCAAAGAAATCAGGAGTGCCACACACCCCTTTCCAGCGACCTTATGACCCCCCCCCCCCCCCCCCCCCCCCCCCCCCATGCTCTCCTAATCCATCTATTGACTTCATAGGAAGAGTCACCAGAGACATGAATGTCACTGCTGAGGTATGTAAACCTGTCGACAAGGTCGACTTTCGCTCAGCAAACAGACACACTGCCATTGGCTGTGCCCAAGAAGTCATTAAAGGTTGACTGTCTGAATGTCTGTCTAAATTTCAGTCAAATACCCTTTATACATCAACTGCAATGTATATGCTACCTTATCCTAACTGAAAGTCTTAACATTCATATCAGGTCTTGCTATAGCAGCGTTTCCCAACCTGTGGGCACTGCAGGTGGGCTGTGGCCAACCTTGGATGAACATTTATCATCCCTCACCACTCCGACAGTCAAGCTAGATTCCCAGCAGCAGCATCACAGGTGGATCATGGCCGATCCTGGACAACATCCCCAACCTCTGCTCTAACAATCATGCTTGATTCACCAAGGAGAAATAACATTGCCGACCATGCTTGAGTCAAATAACACTCCAATGCTCTGTGATTGTGTGATGATTGTAGCTAGAAAGATAGATAAATAGACAGCTCAATTAATACACAGTTTAAAAAATTGGTTTCCTCTTTAGAAGTGACCCAAAGTAACGATTGCAATTATTTTAGGAGAAGCTTCTCAGAGGTCTTCTTAATGTGTGATGTGAAAGCTACTGGTCTGTACAGCCCATTCTTTAACACTGTGACTATGCAGGTTCCAGAGTAGGACTGTGGTAGAATCCTTTACAAGTTAAGTGAAAAGATGCTTAAGAACTCTGCAGAGGTGAATGGAAGATGCATTCAGATCTCACGGGTGGATGCCATCAGACACTGCCTTACCAGTAGACAGGGGATATGCTTTTTTCTCTGTAAATTACAGTTTTTCTCCCACATCTCAAAGAAATGCATGCTAGGTTAATTGTCCATGACAAATTAATTTATTTCAAGTGGGTCTGTAGATGTTTATACCTTGTGATAGACTAGAGCCACAGATACAGTATATTTAATTACTGCCTTGCATCATATACTGATGAGATATGCACCAGTCCCCTCAAGTCTCTAAAAAAGGTGTATTTAAGGTTTAGACAATGGTTCACTGGACATGTTTAACAGCATTAGCTTAAAATGACAGCAACCCAACTGAAATTATTTCTTATATAAGACATTATGAAAGTTACACATTTCTATCCTCAGATCAAACACAGACATTCTTGCTTCATTTTCTCACTTTTGGAACATCGCTAACTTATGGCTGAGTAAAACATCAGAGCCGTGCTTCAGCCAGACATGTTTCTGCATAAATATTGAAAAATATAAGAAAGCAGCAAGCAATGCCAACCAAAAAGAAAAATGAATCAATCTTAATTTTAAATTTAGAATTTAACTCTAATAGACATACAGTATCTTAATGTCAGAATCCATTTAAACAATGACATTTCTTCAACAAGGCGGCACGGTCGCATCCTTTCCGGGTCCTCCCTGCGTGGAGCTTGCATGTTCTTCCCATGTCTGTGTGGGATTCCTCCCACAGTCCAAAGACATGCAGTTGCATGGCAATTCTAAATTGTCCCTAGTGTGTGTGCTGCCCTGTGGTGGGCTGGTGCCCTGCCCGGGGTTTGTTTCCTGCCTTGCGCCCTGTGCTGGCTGGGATTGGCTCCAGCAGACCCCCGTGACCCTGTAGTTAAGATATAGCGCGTTGCATAATGGATGGATGTTTGTTTCACATTTCTTCAACAAAAGCTGAGAAAACAATGTATTACTGTTTTATTTTGATTGTCAGATGAATAATTTAGTAAGTGCTATATACTGTAATATCTATTTGGAGCAGTTCTTTTATCATTATTTAAATTATGTTAGTGAATTTTATAGAGATTAGTGATTAGGCAACATTTAGTCAACATAAATGTGTTGTTTTATACAATTTTTCCTTTGAGTGGTTACGTCAAATATAAAAAAGGAGATGTACTGTGCAGCATATTTTATACCTCCTAAATTTAAATTTTTAAATTTTCTTTCAATTCTTTCTTTTCCAGTTATATATAAAACATATTGCCTTAAATAAATTTAAACATGGCTTAAAATCTTAGTCCTTATGTCGAAAAAACTTTTTGTATGTGTAAAAACTAAAAGTGAAATTTAAAAAAAAAAATTAACATTTGTTTCCATATAGTAAAATAATTAAGAAAAAGGTTTACAATTGGAATTAACAGCTCTTCCCAGAATACTCTGACACAGCCATGTCTCTTCTCACTTGTCTCCATCCATTCTCTTCTCACTACTATGGCTGTATGACAGACAGGTACTTCAAAACCCTTCTAGTGCAGGTAACCCTAAACTTCTCATTCACACTAAAATTCATAGTGTTCTTCTGGTTTTGGAGCGGCATATGCTGTTGTAAGAGGAGAACAGGCATCCTGGCCAGGAAGGAGGATGGTTCCATGCCTGGACAGGAGGCCAGAGCATAAGGACAGATGGATTGGCTGGCAGGACCAGAAAATAGCTTTATGCCCTGCAGATATAAAATAATGGATGGACCAGCGGAAGCTGAAAGTTGGAAACAGTCCTCGTGTGGCAGCCTAGCCAAGACACCTGCATTAATGCTTGGGAATTGGAGTCTAAAAGTGTAACCCTGTTGGGGTCCCTGGGTGCCGACAGGGTGTGTGTCAGGGGAGGACATTCCTACTTTATATATGACCTGGGAGGGCTTCCATGAAGATATGGCATGACACCAGAAGCCTTCCTAGGTCCAACTTATTAGGGTTCCGCTGCTTCATATTGGGGAGTCAGAGTCGGGAAGAAACACTCAACTGTGGTGGAAAGGAGGAGAGTTTGGTTTAATTTATTGTTATTATGGCAATTTTTGTAAGAACAAATATATATTTTTTTATCCTAGAAACGTGCTGGGATCTACTGTGTTTCTGGTTGTTGGATCAGATGTGTCCCCTGGTGGTTACACTGTCTAAAACAGTAATGATTAATATTCGCTTTCTGTGGTAACTACATGGTCCATAGAAGGCCATAAGATTCAGGATTGTGTACCATCTTGATAAATGGATTCTTAATACTAGTCATGCTACCCTAATCGACAGGCTATCCTAATCGGTTCTTAGTACTTGTCAGGCTATTTTATGAATGGATATTGTTCTTAAAATTCATTATTAGCTTTTCCTTAATCAACAGCATCTTGAGATTGCAAACAGAACATATAAACTACTTAATATTTTCCACAATTTCAACATACACAACCTACTGTAGGTTTACTTCTTCCTTCTTGTTATGACTCTTAAGCTGTAATTTTGCAGAGAGGTCTCTCTGCTTTGAGCATGATTCTAGTCCACTGCAACCTACACCATTTTGTTTGGTATTGAGACACGCACATTTCAAAGTACGGTCACAATACTTCCTTTTTGCTGTGTGCTACTCTTTTTTTGTTTAAAACATCTCAGTATTTTAGGAGTTATATACCTCTTTATAAGTCAATCACTGTATAAGGTCTTATATGGGTACTACATGCTATCAAATCCAGAGATTAAATTTACAACATAGTAGTGAGATGGTACTAAGCAATCAATGTTGTTTGAGGTCTTCTCTTTGAGGATCTATACATCCTCTGCAGGATGGATGCAGCATCAATTTTGCCACATGTCAGAACACTCCTCCAGGGCCAGTGCAATAGAATCGGGAATTTGTGTAACTTAAATATAAAATTATGCTTGCTTCAGGAGTTTCCAGGTAGGCTGTCTCTTATCATACTCTACTGTTTGTTGCCTGGCTCTGTCACATACATGGTTCATTTCAGTGGGGGGTTTTGCTACCTGAGATAAGTTGTTGTAGTTAGAGGTGCTCTTCTTTTTGAGGATATCTAACTTTTCGTGTGCACAAAAATAATCATCTCCTTTGAAATCAGACACAAGCTAATTCCTATAACACTAGATAGAAGGGAAACTGTTGAAATAAAATATTATTATAATGCATTTTTGTGCGTTAAATAGTTCCCCTAAGTAAGTTTATACTAAGTAATATAAGTAATATCATCTATAAGCCCATGACAATTTAATCCTATGTTATCTAACATTGGCATTATGAAGTACAAATATATGTATAAAAATATTTTTGTCAGTATCTAATAGAGTTCCACAGCTATATATTATTAAGCAAGAATTACTTATCACATTTTTTGGCAGCTTGGTTTTTCAGATGGGCTGCAAGAGCATTTACAGTTCTCATTATAACAGGATAAAATCATTACTGTACTAAAACATCAAAGCAACTTGATTGCTGTGCCTTTAAATCATCCTATTAGGAGACAGTCATTTCTCACTTAATGCTCATATTAATGAATGCAAAGTGGTAAAACACTCAACTGCAGAGTACATGCAATTTATGCCTTTGATTAAAGAACTAAGAATTGTTTCAGATTGCACTATATTGCAGTGAAGACTAATTAAAACTATTCCATGTAAATTAAGTATATAAAATATCATTTTTAATATGTAGTTCTTACTTTATCCTTGTCAAAGGAATTTAATTTACTAGCTTTTTATGTAAGAACACGCCATGTCTTGTCCATCAGGTTTGTCCAAATTGATTTCAAATGTATTTGTCACAATCACCCCTAAGCACAAATTCCTGTAGAAAACATTAACTTTATTATTGCAGACATACACTATCCTGGAGCATTTTTAATACACTCATTTATTATACTTAAAATTCAATTTAATTTATTTTAATTTAAAACTTGAAATGTATTCTGATGTCACGTTTCATTTAGGTATTTCAGACTTTCTGGTTCTAAAGTTAATATATGAATGTGTACCTTCATAAACGTAAGCAATGTGCCATTGCTTTTTTTAAATAAAAATAGTGTTTTTCATTTTCATATGCATGGACAGCAAGGCGGTGATGTTGCTGTACACCCCAAGGGTCTTAGGTTCAAATCTCATAATGATTTGCTATTTATGGTGCTGAAACATTCAATCCATGTCTATGGACATTTTCTCTGGGAACGTTGGTTTTCATCTTTATTCCAAACATGAACTGATTGCAAAAGGTAAATTGGTTCCATCCAGGTGTGTATGTGGGAACATGACGTGCACTGGAATGGTTATTCACCCAAGGACTCTCTCTACTTTTAAGCTAATGCTGACTAAAATGCTGTGAGTTGTCAGGTTCAGAAAAAAGAATGGATATATGTGTTTCATTGCCTATATCAAATTTTAACATTGCACTTAAATCATTGATAACACAAGAAACTCTTAACAAAGCATATCCTGCCTTCAACCTTCTATCTGTTTAAATAAAACAGGTAAACTGGAATGAAAACTGTTTACTTATAAATTAAGATATGATGAGGTATTTATGGGTAAATGCACAGCATGTATTTGTTTAAAGGTGGCTGGGTGGCTGTGCACATGAAGTGAAGTCCGTGAGATTTCAAAGTAGCATGGTTAGGACTTCAATGTTAGAAATTTCTTTCCACATATTCTCTTGCATTAAGTAAAATTTATATATATATATATATATATTGTGAAGAAATAAATAGGAGAGTGACAGATTAAGGGTTGGGGAGCCTTCCCATTATTTTGTCATTGATCAAGAAATAAATCAGTATGCACTGATACCACGGTCAATTTCATGAGAACTGTTGACAACCAAGCAAGGACAAATGGAGCAATTTATGTAATCTGGAAGGAATGGGGTGACGTGAACAGAAGGTGACAGAGGTGATGTCATCAGAGGGTGACTGGAAGTGAAGTCATCAGGGATGGACAGGTGAAAACACAGAAGTTCTTCATGTATCAGGATGGTGTTTTCATGTGCAGAATTCAAGGTGCTTGATGTTTTTGTTCTTCTTTTTTTCTGGTGAAGAAAAAAGAAAAGCATTAATACACTGCCTTAAACTCCCTTCCAGTGTGTTTTTGCACTCCATCGGGCCCTTTGGCTGCCCCCTAATCACGTGTGTGTGACTATGTATATTTTTATTATTATTATTATTTTGAAAGCCTCAGTCTCGCTAGCGATCAATAGAGATCAGTGATCTTCTTGTTACAGCGCTTTTCGATACGCTTTTGCTAGAAGAAAAGTTAGCTTTGTCGATTTGACCTTGATTCCCTGCACGTGCATGAGTAGTGAAGAGCAAACAGCTTCTAAAATGGCATGTAGAGAGATACCAAAGTGAATGCTCAAAGCAAAATAATCTGTGGATGACTTTTTATATATTATCGCTGAATCAGACTGATTTGTTGGACTCCGATTTTAATGCAAGTGATCTGGAGATGTAGATTGAAAATGAAAGTGAGGTACTGGTATAAGCTGATCGGTCCCCAGCTGATCGTGGTGCTGAACACATTTGTGTAGCTGATGCACCTATAGCAATGTTCGCCTGGGAGGACTGACACTTACAATGACAGGAGGTACAAACCATATTGCGTCTCACTGCAATTGCCAACCTCGCACACCTGTCTCACAAAGACAGCCAGGCAGCCATCCCACCGTGCATTCCTGCTGGCTGTCGAGCCGCCACAAACTGCAAACAGGCACCAACAGCAGGCACAACAGGCAGCAACAGATGTTTTATGTTGGTTTATGTGTGAAACCATTACTTTGTGCGCCTTTCTGAGTTTTTTGGAAAAAATATTAGCCCTCAAAGAGTTGCTACCGAACATAGACTGTTTATGCTGCTCCCTGATAAAAGAAAATGTTTCTGCTGGTATCTGTTTAAATAAAAAAGAAAACAGATTTAGAAATGTTAACTTACTGTTGCTCGGAAGGTGCCTGTTATAATGTTATGATTGTGGCTCTGGACTCTGAGGGTAACTTGTTTTTCTATAACAAACTAGATAAAACGTTAATGCCCTGGCAGAGGCAAATAGCTTTGGTTTTATATTTTATTTGATTACATTAATGTTTAAGTTGAAATTTACAAGAAATATTTTAACTGGTACTATGTAAAGGGAATACTGCTGTTAAAAAGCACCTTATTTGTTTAAATAGTTTTTAAACCAAATACACACAATACACTACTTTAGAGTTTATTATTGAATTTTTTGATTGTTGTGAATATCTGCGATTGATTGTGCGATTAATTAAAAAATTTAACTGCTGCCCAGTTAATATATACACACACACACACACACATACCTTTTTCCCTCTTAATATATTAAAACTGAAGAAAGACAAACATCCATTATCCAGCCCGCTATGTCCTAACTACAGGGTCACGGGGGTCTGCTGGAGCCAATCCCAGCCAACAAAGGGCACAAGGCAGGAAACAAACCCCAGGCAGGGCACCAGCCCACCGCAGGGCACACACACTACAGACAATTTAGAATCACCAATGCACCCTAACCTGCATGTCTTTGGACTGTGAGAGGAAACCAGAGCACCCAGAGGAAACCCACACAAACACGGGGAGAACATGCAAACTCCACACAGGGAGGACCCGGGAAGCGAACCCAGGTCTCCTTACTGTGAGGCAGCAGCACTACCCACTGCGCCACCATGCCGCCCGACAAACATATGAAACTGTATAATTTATTTTTGAACTGAAGCTATATTTAGAAATGTCAAAGAATCAAGATGATACTTCAAGGGAAGTTATGCTGAACCTAATAACATCTTTAGTACTTTGAATTTTGCATGATCTGCCAGGCTTATAATACTCACTTTATTAGTAAAAAAATTACTGTTCCAGTGAATGATTTCATAGTGTATGCTTTTAAAGTCTAAAAATGATGAATTATAAAACATGTTCTTTGAATAACTGAATATAATTTTACACATGTATTTATTTCTATTCAATTTACTCATTTACTGCAAAACCAAATAGCTTCCTCCACTCAGGCTAACACAGACATGCAATTCTGCTTAACCATACTGAACAAATTCTTAAGTGTTTTGAACTTTCTACGTACTTGTAACCATATACATTTTGACAACAGTGAATTATTTGGTAAGCTTAACAGCAAACTGAAAGCTTTGGGTATGAATGACAGCTGGATTTTGAACTTTCTGTTAGACTGGCACCAGGTGGCCATCACTTCCACTATACTCACTCTCATCATGGGAGCCGTCTAACCGTATGTACTACTGTAAGTCTTCTCCTGTATTCCTTCTACACCCATGACTAAATGGCTAGGAACAGGTCTAACATCCATCCATCCATTTTCCAACCCGCTGAATCCAAACACAGGGTCACGGGGGTCTGCTGGAGCCAATCCCAGCCAACACAGGGCACAAGGCAGGAACCAATCCCGGGCAGGGTGCCAACCCACCGCAGGACACACACAAACACACACCAAGCATACACTAGGGCCAATTTAGAATCGCCAGTCCACCTAACCTGCATGTCTTTGGACTGTGGGAGGAAACCGGAGTGCCCGGAGGAAACCCACGCAGACACGGGGAGAACATGCAAACTCCATGCAGGGAGGACCCGGGAAGCGAACCCAAGTCCCCAGGTCTCCCAACTGCGAGACAGCAGCGCTACCCACTGCGCCACCGTGCCGCCCCAGGTCTAACATAATTTTGAAATTTGCTGATAACATAATGGTGCATCTTATTTCTAAAGGTGACAAGCCTAAATACAGAGAGGAAAACAAAGCCATGACACACTGGTGCCAGAAAAACTGCCTCTCCCTCAATTTAGCCAAAACAAAGACATGTTAGTGGACTTCAGGAAGCATGGAAGCGTACACAATCAACAGGTCTACTGTGGAGAGACTGAGTAGTTTTAAGTTCCTCTGTGTGCATATCACCAAAGAAATCACATGGACTGTTCACACTGAAAAAGTGGTGAAAAGATTGCAACAACACCTCTTTTATCTCAGTTAGCTGAGGATGTTTGGCATGAGACTGCGTACCTTCAGGTCATTTTCTCCCTGAGCCTTGAGAACATCTTAACAGGATGCATCACTCACTGGTTTGGGAACTGCACCAATCTCAATAGCAAAGTCTTGAAGAGGGGTAGTGCATTTTGCTGAACAAATTATTGCAGGTGACGTTGCTGACAGTATATGTTACGCAAGGTCAAAGCAAAGCAAGGAAAATCATCAATGGTCCCCGTCATCCAAGTCACGAACATTACTAGCTATTTTGTGTTCTTAGTGTTTATATATTTTATATGTTTACCTATTATTGCAGAGTTTGTGATTGGTGAACTGATCTTTAAATGTTTTTATCATGTGTATACTCAATTGTCTAAATCTGCACTCAAGTTAATACTGCTCTACTACTGCGGACCCCGCACGCAAATGTTTTCTCTCACCTGTACATCTGTGACAATAAAAGTGACTTGACTTGATTATGGTTAACCAAGTAAGGTTTCAGAATTATCAAATGTGAATGGCAAATTCAAAGCAATGAAAAATGTCTGGTTGAAAACAAAAGAAGTTTACAATTGGACAAGGGGTCTCCCCGCAACACAAGAAGCATGATGGTGGAATGCTTAGATACAGATGGCAATTGAGGAAATGAGGAAGTGTTATAAGAAGTGGCCAAAAAGAAAGACTGATCCATTAGAGTATAGATCATATTGAAGTATCATGCTTTTGCAGCAGGTAGTGAAGAATTGATTGAAAAATTGATAGAGAAAATAATCTGGGAATGAGTGAAAGTGAAATGCTGTTTTATTTCATTCCTTAGAAGAGAGCAATTGCGGTAATCTTTGTTGTAATACAAATGCAGCAAAAGTATCAGGCAAATGGAAAGAAGCTGCAGTATACATAGAAGTAGAATTGAGGAAGGCATTTGGCAGGTTGTCAGAAGAGATGGTGATGCACTGAGTACTGAGAACATTAAGTGTAGATGTATAGTTAATGTTTCTTGCAATGTCAGCATATAAAAAAGCAAAAATTGTGCTCAGGACTGCAGGTGGGAATAGTGAAATGCTTGAGGTGAATGAAGGGCTGCACCAGGGATCCATTTTTAAGTACATGATAGTGCTGGAGTGTATGAAGAATTGCCATGGGAGCTCTTGTAATGTTGATGATCTCATACCGAGGACAAAAAGTTAAGTGAAACTAAAGAAGAAGATAGTGAGAAGGAAAGCAAATATGAAAACATAATGCCTGATGGTAAAGGAAGGAAAGTGCAAGGTGATTACTGGAGGTGAAAAGGTAAAAGGCATGGAACAGGTGCAATGCCATGTGGCATGTGCAGTAGAGGTGTTGATAATGAGGTTAGAGGTTGTCTAAAATGACTCCATAAATAATGTATTGGATGAAGCGTTGTCTTAAGGCAGCGAGTACATCCTTTGTTCATAGAAAGTTCATAAAAAAGCCATAGAATTCTGATGTAGTAAATGTACAGTGGATTCAGAAATTATTCAGATGCCTGTACTATCTGCACACTTTATTGTGTTGTAGATTTAATTTTAAATGAATACATTTTCCATTTCATTGATCAATCTACACTCAAAAAACCACAATAATAAAGTGAAAGCAAGTTTTCAAAAAGGTTTGCAAAGGTGTTAAAAATCAACAGCTAAAATCTCTCATTTACAGTATATATTGTAAGCATTCATGCACTTTGCTGTGGCACTCCAAATTGTGCATCCTGCTTTCTGTATTTTTCCTTTAATTTCCTCTAGAATCTGAATGGAGGTCCACCTGTGGCAAACTGAATTGATTGGACATGAGTTAGACAGGCACACACCTGTGTACATAAGGTCCCACAATTCATACTGCATGTCAGGACAAAAATCAAGCCATGAAGACCAAGGAACTCTCTGTAGACATAAACTGAGCAAATTGTGGTGAGATGAAGATCTTGGCAAGGTTACAAATTCATTTCTAAAACTTTGAATGTTGTTAGGAGCACATAAATTGTGAAAAGGAAGAAATTAGGTACTGCTGGGACTCTTCCTAGAGTTGGCCATCCAGCAATACTGAGGAACAAGAAGAGCCTTGGTAATTGAGGTGATCAAGATCCCAATGGTCATTGTAAAAGAGTTTCAGAAGTCCATTGCTGAGATGGGTAACCTGTTGGAAAGACGACTATCAATCAGGCATTTATGGCTAGACAGAAGTCACTCTTGATAACAAGGCATATGGCTGCCCACTTGGAGTTTGCCAAAAGTCATTTAAAGAATTCTAGTCTAATGAGACAAAAATTGAATTCTTTGGGCAGAACTCCAAGCAATATGTCTGGCAAAGAACAGACACTGCTAAATATCTGCCTAATACCATCCCTACAGTGAAGCATCTTGGCAGCAGTATCATACTATGGGGACACTTCTCAGCGGTAGGAACAGGAAGACTGGTCAAAACTGAGGGGAAGATGAATGGAGCCAAATAAAGAGAGGTACTTGAAAAAAATCTGCTCCAGAGTGCACACAAACTCAGACTTGGATGCTGATTCACATTTTAGCATGACAATGACCCGTAACAAAAAAGCCAAAACAAAGTTGGAGTGGTTTTGCGATAAGTCTCTCACTGACCTTGAGTCACCCAGGAGTCCAGACATAAAACCCATAAAATATGTGTGGAGAGACTTGAAGATGGCAGTTTACAGAATCTTCCCATCCAATCTAACTGGACTTAATTATGTTCTGCCAGAAGAGTAGCTCAAAATGTCCAAATCCAGGACGTCTCAAAGCAGTAATTGCTGCCAAATGGACTTCTCCTGAATTAAGTGTCTGAATACTTATATGAATGAGATATTCACTTTTTGAATTTTTAATAAATTTACATTTCTGAAAAAGTGTTTTCACTTTGTCATTATGGGTTATCTAGTGAATATTGATAGGCAAATTTATCCAACTCAAAGTGTACAGAAAGTGAGGCTGTTTAAAAACATTCTGAATCCACTGTATGTCTATGTATCAGCAACAGAGTTGTTCTGAAGGAAGTAGAGAAGTTCTGCTACTTCTGTGATATTGAATGCAGACAGGGGTGCATGTGTGGTAGTGATAGCAAGGGTGATAAGTCTGTAAAAAAATCCAGTAGCTGTCCCCATTTTCACTTCCATTGTAGGGTAAATTGCATGAAATCTGTGTGAGGCATGTAAGCCATGACTGATAAAAGCAAACCACAGCAGCAATGCTTGAAAGAATGGATATGAGAATGACCAGATAGACGTGTTGAGTATAATGGAATGAGAAGGAAGATAAATGCTGAGTTAAGTTAGAGACTTGGTACTTATTTGATAGGTGTTGTACTGAGGAGAAACTAACTTAGGTGGTTTGTATGGTGGAGTGAAAGGAAGATGATATGAAAAGATTAATTTTCTCTGCAAAGGATATCTGATATGACAGAGAGTGGTGAGAGAATTTCACCTGGGAAAGGACAACAGGGTAAACCTGGAAAATGGCTGTTTAATGGTAATGACATTTAACCAAAAATATGGAATTTTTTCTAAAATCTAATGTTTAAAATTAAATTTAAGCAAAGCTAAGTACAGTATATAACCATGTGCCCAGGAAATGTGGGTATTCAATAGCATTTCTCACAGATAGCTTCCAGTCCTGGTTATACTTTAATAATCATGAGCTAGAAGAAATATGCTTAAAGTACAATAAACTTGCATCTGGGGCATGTTGAGGAAGAGTATTTTCTAAATGGTAGATATGATTTGGATATATGAAAAAAATATTGTGATTTTGTTCCTGGCATTGTTTGTAGATATCCAAAGTTGCATTGTTACTGAAGAATTGTTACAGTTTAAAAATATTAGTGGTAGCAGTAATACTGTATCTCTGTGGTAAATAATTAAACTAGGTAACATACATCAACTTTTGGTAAATTCTATTGCTTGCATATAGTGTACTTTTGGGTGAATACTGTACACATAGAATAGTGCTGTTTAAGTGAAGTGACATGTTGCTTGTAAACAAGAATTTCCTTGTATTATGTACATATGACAATATAACCCAGCCACAGGCAATGCAAAAGCCAGTGTGTTTCTTGTGCAGGTCCCAAGCCTGGATAAATGGGGAGGGTTATGTCAGGAAGGGCATCCGGTGTAAAATTTGGCCAAATCAATATGCAGACAACAATACAAATTTCCATACTGGATCAGTCAAGCCCCGGGTTAACAATAACTGCCACCAGTATTGTTAGCCAACAGGGTGCTGGCGGAAACTGGGCTACTGTTGGCCGAAGAGGAAGAAGGAGATGAAGAGGGGGGAGACATGTCGGGAGGCAGGAGGAGAGGAGGAAGGTAAAGAGAGTGGAACTGAGGGTAGGAACTTTAAATGTTGGCAGTATGACTGGTAAGGGAGAGAGTTAGCAGATATGATGGAGAGAAGGAAGGTTGATATATTGTGCGTGCAAAAGACTAAATGGAATGGGAGTAAGGCCAGGTGGATCGGAGGTGGATTAAAATTGTTCTATCATGGTGTGGATAGGAAGAGAAATGGGGTAGGGGTTATTCTGAAGGAACAGTATGTCAAGAGTGTTTTGAAGGTGAAAAGAGTGTCAGACAGAGTGATGATTATGAAGCTGGAAATTGGAGGTGTGATGATGAATGTTGTTAGTGCATATGCACCACAAGTTGGGTGTGCGATGGATGAGAAAGAAGATTTTTGGAGTGAGTTGGACGAATTGATGAGCAGTGTACCCAAGGGACAGAAAGTGGTGATTGGAGCGGATTTCAATGGACATGTTGGTGAAGGGAACAGAGGAGATGAGGAGGTGACGGGTAGGTGTGGTTTCAAGGAGAGGAAAGAAGAAGGTCAGAGGATAGTGGATTTTGCCAAAAGGATGGACATGGCTGTGGTGAATATGTGTTTTAAGAAGAGGGTGGAACATAGGGTGACGTACAAGAATAAAAGAAGATGCACACAGGTGGATTACATCCTATGCAGAAGAGGCAATCTGAAGGAGATTGAAGACTGCAAAGTGGTGGCAGGGGAATGTGTAGTTAAGCAGCATAGGATGGTGGTCTGTAGGATGACATTGGAGATCAAGAAGAGGAAGAGAGTGAGGGCAGAGCCAAGGATCAAATGGTGGAAGTTGAAAAAGGAAACTGCAAGGTTGAGTTTAGGGAGGAGGTGAGGCAGGCACTGGGTGGCAGTGAAGAGTTACCAGACAGTTGGGCAACTACAGCAGATGTAGTAAGGGTGACAGCAACTTGGGTGCTTGGTGTGACATCTGGATAGAGGAAGGAGGAAAAGGAAACCTGGTGGTGAAATGGGGAAGTACAGGAGAGTATACAGAGGAAGAGGATCTTCGAAAGTGAGAGAATGCCTGAGGAGTGGAGAAGAAGTGTACTGGTGCCAATATTTAAGAATAAGGACTGTAGTAACTACAGGGAGGAAAAAATTGATGAGCCACAGCATGAAGTTATGGGAAAGAGTAGTGGAAGCTAGGTTAAGTAGTGAGGTGTTGATTAGTGAGCAGCAGTATGGTTTCATGCCAAGAAAGAGCACCACAGATGTGATGTTTGCTCTGAGGATGTTGATGGAGAAGTATAGAGAAGGCCAAAAGAAGTTGTATTGTGTCTTTGTGGACCTGGAGAAAGAATATGACAGGGTGCCTTGAGAGGAGCTGTGGTATTGTATGAGGAAGTTGGGAGTGGCAGAGAAGTATGTAAAAGTTGTACAGGATATGTACGTGGGAAGTGTTTCAGTGGTGAGGCCTGCGGTAGGAGTGATGGATGCATTCAAGGTGGAGGTGGGATTACATCAGGGATCGGCTCTGAGCCCTTTCTTATTTGCAATGGTGATGGACATGTTGACAGACGAGATTAGACAGGAGTCCCCGTGGACTATAATGTTTCCTGATGACATTGTGATCTGTAGCGATAGTAGGGAGCAGGTTGAGGAGACCCTGGAAAGGTGGAGATATGCTCTGGAGAGAACAGGAATGAAGGTCAGTAGGAACAAGACAGAATACATGTGTGTAAATGAGAGAGAGGTCAGTGGAATGGTGAGGATGCAGGGAGTAGAGTTGGCGAATGTGGATGAATTTAAATACTTGGGATCAACAGTACAGAGTAATGGGGAGTGTGGAAGACAGGTGAAAAAGAGAGTGCAGGCAGGGTGGAACTGGTGGAGAAGAGTGTCAGGAGTAATTTGTGACAGACGGGTAACAGCAAGAGTGAAAGGGAACACGGTAGTAAGACCAGCTATGTTATATGGGTTGGAGACGGTGGCACTGACCAGAAAGCAGGGGACAGAGCTGGAGGTAGCAGAGTTAAAGATGCTAAGATTTGCATTGGGTGTGATGAGGATGGATAGGATTAGAAATGAGTAATTAGAGGGTCAGCTCCAGTTGGGCGGCTGGGAGACAAAGTCAGAGATGCAAAATTGCATTGGTTTGGTCATGTGCAGAGGAGAGATGCTGAGTATATGGCGAAAAGGATGTTAAGGATAGAGCTGCCAGGCAACAGAAAAAGAGGAAGGCCTAAAAGAAGGTTTATGGATGTGGTGAGAGATGACATGCAGGTGATGGGTGTAACAGAAGAAGATGCAGAGGATAGAAAGATTTGAAAGAAGATGATCCGCTGTGGCGACCCCTAATGGGAGCAGCCAAAAGAAGAAGAAGATGTACATATGATGATAGACCACTGCTTCTACTACTAGGTCACAATGCCATACCTTGCATGTGCCATATATTAAATACTGCATATTTAATTAAGCAAGTGAATAAATATCAGTGCAATTTAACAAAACTACAACATAATAATAATTCTTTGCATTTATATAGCACTTTTCTCACTACTCAAAGCACTCAGCAATTGCAGGTTAAGGGCCTTGCTCAAGGGCCCAACAGAGCAGAGTCCCTATTGGCATTTACAGGATTCGAACCGGCAACCTTCCAATTGCCAGTGCAGATCTCTAGCCTCAGAGCCACCACTCCGCCTAACATAGGCTGTTTGAACCGAAAATTTAAAAAGCAGCTTTTTTAGATTTCTAAGCATGAATTCATAACAAAAATAAATAAAAAAGCACATTTTGTAATTGCACAGTAGTTTAATTTATTCAATGCAAATGTTCAGTGCAAGTCATCTGAAAGTGAAATAAATGCCTTTGTTGTACATGTGTTGTAAACAGCAAAACATGAATGCCTTTTGTTTAAAAACTCTTAATTTAAACTCAAAATGACCAGAACTCAAAATATATGGACCCACACCTGCAAAAGGAGTTCAGTTGTGATGTGAATTAAAAGGGACGGTGATTTTGAAACATTTTTGCTCTTTAACTTCATTTACAAATGAAATGATTTTGGTTCTGAATTATGTATGAAGAGGCCATGGGAATAAATACAGAATTTCTTTTTTATTTCTCACTCAATGTAAGGGCACCAAAAACCATTCCATTAACTCTCAACAAGATACCTGTGTTCTCTGTTGTGATAACGATAATGGACAGCATTAACTACATCATTCCCGCAGCTGAAACTGCTGTCTTAACAGTTTCTCAAGAGAAGATACAAGCAAGCATGTCTAATGTACTTGGTTATTATTTTGTCCTACATGTGACATATCCTAAGTGTCATAAACCTGTTCATGATGTTTAATAGACCAAAGTCTTAAAAACAGAATTTGTTAAAAAGACGTAACTGTTACATACAGAGAAGCTCACTTGAAAGAATATTCTTAGCAGATGTGATTTCAGTAATATTTTTCATGATCTTTACCTAAATGGTAGAGAAGCTGACATGTAATCTCAGGTAAAACATAGACATTGAAGAATTTAGTGCTTCTTTTTAATCCAGGTTTCAGAAATTTCGGCACACTTAAGTTATGCAACATTTTGAAAAGTTTGCCTTAATTATGCTATAAATTAATGTCACACTTTCCTAATTTTATAATGTATTTAGATGTATCTGTGAATTTCCAGTTGATATGATATGCCTTTTTTATTATTTACTTCAAGAAAAATAAAAAATAAATACATAATTGGTGTTGCAAAAATAGTATAAACTTGTTATAATTAATTAATTTACTACTGCTTTTATTATAAACACAGGTCACTTTCATATATTTTAAATAGCATGGGAACCTGGTGTGGAAAAATGTGCAGGTCACTAAATAAATTCTTCGGGGTGGGGCAGATTTTAGAATGATACAATGCTTATGGTCACCTCATTTGTACAAGATTTGGCGGAGATTGATTCATCATTATGGATTTGCATACAAGATAACACATGTTCAGCTTTATGTATTAGGATATTTGATTTTTGATTTTACTTTATTTGCCAAAGCAATATTTTTTTCTGATTTTATATATATATTTTATATATGGTGTATTTGGAAATCATTTAGACTGCTTCACTTCTTTCACATTTTATGTTATGTTACTGCCTTGTACTGAAATCATTTAAATTCATTTTTTTATCTCATCAAGCAACGCTCAATTCCTCAGAATGACAAAGTGAAAACAGCCTATTAGAAATGTTTGCTAATTTATTAAAAAAAATCCTGAAATATCACAGTGACAAAAGGATTCACACCTTTTGCTGTGACACTTTTTGGCTCAAGTGCACCCTATTCTATTGATTATCATTTCTACACATTGTGGTTATTTCAATTGATTGGACATAGTTAGTAAAGACTGTCTATATTAGGTCCCACAAATGACAATGAGTTTCAGAGCAAAAACCAAGCTATGAGGTCAAAGGAATTGGATACAGAACTTAGAGACAAGATTGTGTTGAGGTACACATCTGGTAAGGCCTCAAAAATTTACTGCTGTATTGAAGTTTCCTAAGTGCACAGTGGTCTCCATTACTCTTAAATGGATGAAGCCTGGAACAACCACAACTTCCCTACAGCTGCTCACCCAGCCAAAATGATCAAATGGAGGAGAAGGGCCTTGGTATGACAAATTACCAAGAACCCAATGATCATACTGGCTGAGCTCCAGAGGACCTGTGTGGAAATAGGAGAAACTTCCAGAAGGACAACCATCACTGAAATACTTCACCGATTTAGACTTTATGGTAGAGAGGACAGATGGAAGCTTCTCCTCAGTAAAAGTCAATGCAAAAAAGTACCTAAAGGACTCTCAGACGGTCAGAAACAAGTATACCTGGTCAGATGAAATCAAGATTACATTGTTCAGCTCTAACCCTAAGCATCATGTCCTGAGGAAACCAAGCACCACTCATCACTTGCACAATTCCAGTGGTGAAGCATGGTGGTAGCTGCATCATGCTAGTGGGTTGTTTTTTCAATGGTTAGGATTTTGAGACTAGTCAGGGTCAAGGGAAGGCACAACATAGCAAATTATGGAGTTTCCCTACTGAAAACCTTCTCCAAAGTGCTCTAGACCTTAGACTGGGCTGAAAGCTTTCCTAAAGGACAATAACTCTAAGCAGAAAGCAAAGAAAACACCGGAGTGGCTTAGACACAACTCTGAATGTGCTTGAGTGGCTCAGCCAGAGTCTGGATTTGAACCCAATCAAAATCTCAAGCGACCTGAAAATAAATGTCCACCAACAGTCTCCATTCAACCTGAAAGAGCTGGACGAGATCTTCAGAATAGAAAGGTGGAAAATGCCTAAATCCTGGTCTGCAAAGCTTGTTGTATCACAAGAAGACCCCAGTCTGTAATTGCTGCCAAAGGTGCTTCAGCTAAGTCCTGAGTAAAGGGCCTGAATACTTGTCAATAGATTTGTATTGGAAAAAATTCTAAAATGCTGCATTTGCTTTGCCATTCTTAAGTATCGAGTGTCCATTATTCAGGGGACAAAATAATTTAAATTAATTTAGAACTAGCCTGTAACATAACAAAGTGCAAGAAAAGGGAAAGGGTCTAAATACTTTCTGAATGCACTGTAATACCCTTTACCCATGCCTTCACTACCAAGTAATATTTTCAGTTATAAGGCAGAGACCAACTCTAAGGAGGGACAGCACCAGTCTGTCACAGGACACACTTATGCCCAGACCCACATGGACACAAAAGGGATCAGTTCTGTGTCTTTAAGATGTAGAATACAAATCACCCACCTACACGTAAACACACAAAAAATGTGCATCTCAGACAGTGCCCAGGCCAGGATTTGAACCCAGGATTTGTGAGGCAACAGTTCTAAGCATTGTGTCCCCATGTTAACTCCAAATATTTACACATGTGTGTAAATATATAAAGACCTTGAAATGGAGTGGTCTTTTTCAATATAGGGTGATGTATTTTGCCCAAACTGCACAACAACCTTTCTTCAACACATCAGTGTAAGTCCAGCTATCCTATGTACTGTACACTACATTATCATTTTACTATTCAAAAATCACCCACTGCACATCTATGTTCACAGGGAACCAAATAAATTCTCGACTCTAACATCTGCAAAAATAACATTTTTTTTGTATGCTGGCAGTACACCTGGTTTATACAGCCATCAGAAAATACTTCAAAGTAATAAAAAAGTAAAGATGCATTTCCAATACTCTGATAGAAAAGTGCTGGATCTAACTTCAAACACCCATTAAATGTTCTTGCAACTGAAGAAACTCTATTCTAAATTTCGGCTCTCAGCTAAATAAATATCCTCAGCTCAAAGATCTCCTAAGAATTTAATAAAACTCAAGAGATAAAATATAGTCTTAAAAACTGAGAAACTTTCATGTTGACTTGGAAGATCAAAATGTAGTGAGTCACATAAAATAAGGATAGAAACATGATTGTCCACATATTATAACAAGTGATTGGACATTTTAAGTGATAATTATTTAAATAATGTAAATAGTTTTATTTAGTTTTGATCTTTTATTGAATTTATTAAAAGCATACAAGATTCCACACAATCAAGTCAAACTTAAAACTAAATTCAAATCAACCCCCACCGAAATAATTTTATTTCTTAAGTTAAATTTGTTTTAGGTGTAGGTAATACTTCAATGAAATATGGTTTATTCAGTGAAGTATAATCAGTAATGACAGTTAATCAGTGTATTCTCTTTTATTAAAGTTTACAAAAGATCCTAACTTATCAATGGAAGCAAACAAAACACACCTTACCATAATATGGACAGCAAGGCATTACAGCTTGTATTGTTTTCAGCTCTGTGTGGCGATTGCATGCTCATGTGGCTTTTCAGTTGCGTGTGTACGAGTGTTTGTCCTGTGATGGCGATGGTGTATCCCTAAAATATGCTTCATGTCTTTTGTCCAGTGTTGCTGGGGAAATGCTATTTCAGGAAATGCAAGGATTACCTCTGTCATGGTTAAAGCATGACTGATTATTTTAACAAATATAAAACCAAAATGTAATAATTACATTAAATCCATGTTGCACATCAATTCTGAGTATTATTAATAAAATAACAAATTGTTACTTAAGAGAATGGATGATAGATAAAGATTGTAATCCTTTTTCATGTCATGATTTATACTATATATGTAGTGATGACAAACTGGACACTTCAAAAGTTTGTGTTTGCAGAATGGAATTATGGTATAAATCATGGCAAGGTGAAAATATATTTCAATGATGATTAGCTGCTTTGTTTTACAAAATAATTCAGTTGCACACCATTGTATTCTTTATCTAAAGGAATGATCAATCTGACTCCAAAAATGTTCAAATAGCACT
The DNA here is from genome assembly GCF_900747795.2 of Erpetoichthys calabaricus. Lineage (NCBI taxonomy): Eukaryota > Metazoa > Chordata > Cladistia > Polypteriformes > Polypteridae > Erpetoichthys > Erpetoichthys calabaricus. The sequence continues at coordinate 94,349,931 of NC_041399.2, forward strand.
TTTCATCCTAGAAGCTAACTCAACTTTACTGCATAGTCATGACTGTCAGTGTGTAATAAAGTTCACTTCGACTGGTGGGCTTGTTCTATAATGAAAAATGTCTTTTATGTCTATCTTTGCTGTCAGCACTAAAGCTATGAAAGTATTAAAGAGCTTTTCTTCAATGACCCCCATTATCCTCCTGCACTTTTTCCTCATTAATGCAGGGCTATGCTAAACAACATGAGCATTCTGAAAGTTCCAACTCCAAATTAAAATTAAAAATGATCAATTAATCACTTAAGACACCAAGCTAACTTTTTCTGGTAACAATTCAATATATAAACAATAAAAAGGCATTTTACACATTTAATTTTGCTGTCCTTGAAAGTGTTTCCTACCTCATAAAAAAGTAAAATAAAGGAAAATTTAACACTCACAAAAGCATGCTATACTACTGTTATATTACTCTGTGCAGATCATAAAGTAAAAGGCAGAAGTGAAACCAAATCATATTGACAGCGTTTACTTAAACCCATTCCAATTCACGTTGAAATAAAGATAAATGATAATATGGATATTGTCAAGTCTGCTTAGTTGGCAGGAATAGGATAATAAATCAACTGTTAAATTTATAAGCCAATGTTAAAGAAAAGAACAGTGCCAGTTAGCTGCTAAATCACAAATATCATTTTGGGTTCAGTACAGTTTTGGGTGTCACAACTTAGGGTAGAATGATACCCCCTAATTAAGTTCTGATTCAAAAGGGAAAAAAAATAATTTAATGCAAGCGGGATTCTAATTTGTGTCTATTCAATTAAAGTGCTTATGTAGAAACACAGTGGCAAGGCCGATGGCTGTTGTCCAGTTTGAAGCTCATGATTCTTTCCCACTACTGTAGAACTATCTAGAAGAGAAGCACGGGAGCTCTGCTGTGCTTATAAAAACCAAAAGTAGAAACCCACAAGACAGAGTTGTATGGTGGCCTTGGCTATGTAATGGTGTGTAGCCAAAGCTTTTTAGCGTGCCACCATGATCTGTCAATTTTATTACACCTTACATTATTTTTCTTAGTAGCAGAGGCCATGAATAAACACAGTTGAAGTATTTAAGCCATGCAAACCAGTTGACACGGAGAGAACAGTAGTGCATGTAAACAAACTACCAGGGAGGAGGTAAAATAGATAGGAAGAGACAAGTGGAGACAATGCAGGCAGGTTATTAAAGCAGAAGAGGTGTACCCTGTGGTTTGACAATTTATGGCTAACAGTAACTATGTGCTATTTAAATTTAAATTGTGTCAGCAAAAGATTGCATCCTATGTCTGGAAATTGTATGTACTTAATTCTATAACCAATGACTCCAATGAGTGTTACAAAAGTATAAAAGCTCTAGCAATTGCACTGAACACCTACAGATGGATAGAAGACATTGCTCCTGCCTGTACCTGAGAAAAATACCTCCTGCACTCTCTCAAAGAGGCTAGAGCCAACTCCAAGAACCCCCCTACTGCACGCTTTGCCAGGAGCTTTTCTTCTAAATTGTATTATTGTGAGTGTCAGACAATATTAAAAGGAGTTAAGTGCACTGTTTCTTTAGGGTTATTTTTTCTTTCTTTACCTTAGAATTTCTGCAATATGTATATATAGACCTTTGGTTTAGTAATAGCTGCAATCTCTAATGAAGATACTCTTAAGGAGTCTTCACCCCCGCTGCTGGATTCATTGTGACATTTCATGTGACTTTATAATTATTACAAAAGGTACTCTTGCATATTATCCCTCCCTAGGAGTCTAGATAATACTGCATAGTGCTTCATTGGCATTGTGGATTGGTGACCCAAAACTAAAAGAGCTACACCTTGTTTATGGTAAATTGCACATTACAATGATAGTTTGACAATCTATTTTTATGAAGAGGATTACTTGTGTTCTGTTTTGTGTATCGTATTTTCCCTGTTATTTTATACCCATTGCATGCCAAACCTACCTACAAGGGGCTCTCTCACTGAGTTGCCTTTCCCAAGATTTCCTCCGTTTTGTTAAACCCTACAGGTTTTTTTTTTCCTGCTTTCTTAGGGAATCAAAAATGGGGGCTGTCAAAAAACAGGGCCCGTTAAAGCTTATTGAGGCTTTTCTTGTATGATTTTGGGCAATTTAAGAAAAAATGGTGTTTGTTCTTGTTTATTGATTTATACAAATGAATGGACTATTTCTGTGAAGAAAATGGGATTATATTAATTCCACCCAAAAATGTATTTTTTTTATACATTACTTATCCCATGTCGTTTACAGTGATGGGTGAGAGATTTTTTAAATTTTTTACCTTTTCATGCAGAACATGAGAAAATATATATTACAGTAATCCCTCACTTATCGCGGGAGATAGGTTCCAAGGCCGACCGCGACAACTGAATTTCCACGAAGTAGGGACACCACATTTATTTAATTACTTAACGTGTATTTGGACATTTTTAAACCCTCCCTGTATTGTTTACAACCCACCCTTTACTCTATTAATAACAGGGACAACTGCTAAGCAATATGAAATCGGTAGATAAGTTTACACTTACTGTATAGCGAAGTACACGTAGCAGCTTGTAGGCGGTCATAACGTCGTTGACCTTGTTGCAAAGATTCCTAAAGCAGATTCCATCCAGACTACTGCCTTATCATGTCCACTTGCAACTTGTTTTGCGCCCTGGTTAAAGGACACTGCGGCCGTAGATCTTATATGCTTTTCCTCCTTTTTAAATAAAAGGAATCGTGGACTCATTGATGCTGTAATGGTGTTTGCAGCGGTGTAGCTGTTCCCTTCCTTCAACATATCCAAAACTTTTACCTTTTCTGCAATCATTTGCATCTTCTGTTGGCGCTTGGACACGGCCCCTGAAGCAGTAGCACGTTAATGCTGAATGAGTGAGATGAGACTTCCTGGTTAATGCAACACTCCGTCGCTGAGCCAATCAGCAGCACACAGGAACTTAACTGCGTGCTCTGATTGGGTAGCTTCTCAGCTATCCGCCAATAGCATCTCTTGTATGAAATCAATTGGGCAAACCAACTGAGGAAGCAAGTACCAGAAGTAAAAAGACCCATTGTTCGCAGAAACCCGCGAAGCAGCGAAAAAATCCGCGTTATATATTTAGATATGCTTACATATAAAATCCGCGAAGTCGTGAATCCGCGAAAAGTGAACCGCGAAGTAGCAAGGGATTACTGTATATTATTTCAACCTAATGGTTCAATTAATAATATATATTAATAATATACAATATATTTAATTAATAATATATATTAATAATCATATATTATATAATTGAACCTATTGGCCATCAATGCCAGACAACAGTAAATAATGTGAAAAACATCCATGGAAAAATTTTGTTTTAAATCTGACGTTATTCATGTTGCATATTCCACATGTAGGTTATCCAGTCGACTGCTCAAAACATGCAAAATTCATACTTTTTTGTTTTTTGTATTGTTAAAAGAGTTACTTCAAAAAATCATCAGCATTCACTTCTTAAAATAGTAAGCTAAAGCCTCATGGGAATTACTTTTTAAATTGAAGACCCACCTCTTCCCTTCCCCATTGGTCAAGAGTTCTGTCTTCAATTCAAAAGATGACTTCCATAATGCTTTTAGCTTCCTGTTTTTGATTTGCACTGTTTATTCTGGTAATAACCATTTAACAGTATTTTAGCAAAAAAATGCATTTTTCACATTCTGAGCATACTAATGGATAACAGACATGGGGATTATATATATATATATATATATATTATAAAAAAAAATTTGCAATGAGACGTGGTCTTGTGAAGAGAGACACTTCAGAGAGGCAGAGACACTTTCACTTCCTGCAACACGGTCAAGTCACGGTCAAGTCATGTCATACTGACATCCATTGGAAGCATGTTCCCGTGAGAAGGTGACCTAGGCAAAGAAAGAAATAATCAGCCAGGAACAAGTGGAATTGAAAACCTTGCTGGTCCAAACGGGGTGAGAAATAACAGACAAAGAGTAAAAGACTGACCTAGGCAAGGAAAGTAATAATCAGCCCGGAACAAGTGGAGTTGAAAACCTTGCAAGTCAGTAAAAGACACAATAAAACGTCATAAAGACATTCAAAAACATTGGCGCCATACACATGCAGGGCAGGTTACAGATTATGAAAGCAGTGGAATTTGAAAGGCTCAAAAAGAACCTTGGCACGATACACACACAGAGCAAATTCAAAAATATGACTAAAATTCAAAAGTGTCAAAAAAACAAGAGTATACATCACATTCGCGCAAACAAATGGAAATTATTACTAGGGGATATAATGGAACAGCAAAAAGATCGATTTTATGGACATAGGTGATATGTCAGAAGTATGTAGATATTGTAAGGCTTTAAAGTTTAAGTTGGAGACTTGTAGATCGTCTAATTCGTGTTGCCATCAGGGGAAATTACTGCTGCTTCCCAATGAAGACATGTTTCCACAAAATTTCAAAGATTTGTTGTTTGGTGAAAGTGAAATCCACAAACACTACAGGCAAAAGATGCACGTCTACAATAATCTTTTTGCGTTAGCTTCATTCAATGCACAAAACATTGATTTACACAATAATGGACCACATGCTATGAGAATCTGTGTTCCAGCAACAATTACAGCTACAACAAGTTTACTTTAGAAAAAAACACAATTTGGTCAGGTGTATCTTTATGATGATGGAGAAGTGATCCAACATACAATCGAAAGAGTTAAACAATGTGATATAATAAAAATTATACAGCCAATAATGGATACAAATCCATATGTCCAAAAGTATCGCACTTTACACGAAATTTATCAGCAACACATGGACAAAGAAATTTTCTTGGATTTCTATATGAATCCTAAAGATCACAGTTGCATTTATAATAAACCCACATGTGACAAATTGTCAGCGATAATAATTTCGAAAGACAGAGATATCAAAAACAGAGTAGATATTCATGTATAGCCAAAGGCAACGCATGATTCATCATTTACAGTATGTCAAATACATCACCACATACCAACCCTTTACTCTTTCCTTTGCTTTTCCCAGATGGCGAAACAGGATGCTTGTACAATATGAAACAAATGCATTCATAAAAAAGAATAACACCCACACAATATTTCGGGTCAAAATTGGCGATACGTTCCCATGTATTTAACCCACTTCTATCATCTCAACGTCTATCGCAACATTACATTATTAAGGCGTATGTAAAAGTCACCGCTAATCGTTGTTCTTTATTAAATTGAATCAAGCTAAACTTAGAACGGAACATATACAAGATCTCATTGATCACATGCAAAATTCAAATATCAATAGTTCAGACAAATTCAAAACAGGTAAAGCAGTAATGTTACCATCATCATATCAAGGTAGTCCAAGAGCATTGCAACAGGTGTATCATTATGCAATGGCAATATCCAGAACTATCGGTCGGCCAGATTTATTTCTTACAATGACGTGCAATCCACAATGAGCAGAAATCCGAAGCTTCTTAAGAACAATGCCACTGACTACATCGGCTCTGGATATTCCCACTTTCGTAAATAGATTGTTTTATCAGAAAGTTTTATTTTTATTGAATGAACTGGAAACGGTGTTCGGGCAAAAAGGAGATCTTGATGTGCCATTCATATTAAAACGTTTACAGTTTCCCGTGAGAATAGCTTTTGCAATGACAATTAACAAATCACAAGGACAAACATTTGAAAAAGTTGGTATATGTATAAGAGACAAAGAAACGATATTCACTCACAGCCAGATATACGTTGCATTATCATGCTGTAAGACCAAACAAGGAATCAACATTCAATGCGATGTTTAAGAAAAGTTCATTCCAAATATTGTTTTTCTGAAGTTTTAAAATAAACAGTGAACATAATGCATATGTAACAATTCCCATGAAAAAAAAACACTTTAATTGTATTTCCACAGGACATATATATTGTAGGAATGTTCATCACTATTGCCATCTATTGTGTCATTAACGTTTTTTCTCTCCATTCTGCATGAAAACATATGATTAAAGTTTTTTCCTTGCTACAAAGTATATGTGGTAAATAACATAAAAAATATAATTTTTGGGCAGAGTATTCCTTTAAGTGGGAGAATTGTAAGAGTGTTGAAATGGGAAAGCCCAGTCCCTTTTTAGTATAATTCAATGACTATCATTTTCTTTCTCTTTTTTGTATGCTTATGTTTGGTAGCACATTCTAACAAAGGTTAACATGCTGCTTCCATAGCACCAGACTAAACTGATCACTGCCTGTGCGAAGTTTGCATATTCTCCCACTGTGAGTGTCATTTCTTTTCTGGGTGGTTTGATTTACCTCTAGCATTCCATCAAAACAAATGAAAAGATAAGTGATAACTTTAAAGTGGCCCAATTTGAGTAAAGACATGTACAACAGTGTGTCCTGCAATGGACTGATGCCCTGTTCATGATTTGGTTTCTGCCTTATGGGCAATTCTGTCAAACCTGAACTGGAAAAACAGATAATAAAGTTGTCTTTCATATACATTGTTCTTTATGTTTCTGTAGAAGATCTTAAACCTTTTGTGACATTTCTGCATTACTTGATTACCCCACTCTATGGACATTAATCTTTATAGTTCCTATTTTCTTTACATCATTAGTAGTTTTGCTGCACTCTGTGTGTAGTGTATATAAAGTCAGAATATAATAACTCCTGATAATTTGGCATTTCCGAAACACTGATACCAAATCAGTCCCAAAGATGTCAAACTTAGTATTGTACTGTATAATTAATATTGCATATCTAATATGTATGCTATAGTGTGAAAAGTCCTCACTCATAACTGTTATAGTTTCATTGTAAATTCAATCATGCCTGACTACAACTCTTCCATGATTTATTTTCATTCACACGTTCAGAATCATAAAGAGCGCTTGGTACAAGTACAGATAATGCAGATAACAAGATTTTTAAACAATCACAAATTTACAGAAGTTTTATTATAAATATAACCAAAATAATCATTTTTGAAGAAAGCAGAGGATTTCTGTTGTAATGTTCAGTTTCTGTTATTCTTCGAAGGTCTATAATTGCATGCTGCATTTTTTTTAAATTATTAAAAACTTTGTATTTTAGGAGATCCACTTTAATTTCAGCTTTACTTACCAGTTTATGCATTAGATTCATACTTATTGACTGATACGTTTTGGGGCAGAGCTATAATAAAATAGGATTAAAACAGAACAAATTGAAAAAAAACTAAAATAGGCAAAAGTGGAATAATATATAATCTAAAAAGGTGCTCCAAATACAATAAATAACGCACAGAAGCACAGGCAAAATAGTAGCAACTACCATATTAAAAGGTCAAAATGAATTTTCTAAAAAATGGCAAAAAGGTCAAAGATCACTCTTTTAACTCAGTTACACCACAATGCCTTTTATATGTACTGGCAGATAACATTGCCACATCTCAGTTATGTCATGAAATGCTGGATTCCCAGACACATGAATCTATGTAAAATTGGCAGCCCACTGGTAAATAATGAAAAATAATGATAACATCAAAAGTTGCAATAAATAAAATGAAATGTACTTATCTCGCACGTAGCAAGAGTTCTGAAATACGTGATCTGCTGTGTACCTTATGATGTCATTAACCTGAAACACTGCAAATCCACAATCTAATCAAAATAAACCAATAAATGGAAACAGATGAAACAATCAAGAAAGAATTACAAACAACAGTGTGAAAACTATGCTCCCATACTCCCACTAGCATATGACTAGCATGTGACATTTATGCGTGGATTGTCAAAGCCTGGAAGGAGTGAGGCACAAACTGAGTAATGGTCAACCTTAATTAAATTGTGGGTTGTCTGAGCTGGAGCCTATTCTGGGATCAATGAATTACAAAACAATTACAAAAGCCCATTTTATTGACAAGTCTAAGTTCAAATAGGTGTGTCACTGGTCATGAAACAGTTGCAGTGGAAGACTCATAGGTGGTAGTAAAAGAAAGAGAAAGAGAGCAAACCATAGCCCCCTGTTCATGAGAGGTAAGGAGTATCCTTGAAGGGAATGAGGAAGATCTTAAGAATAGATTAAAATAGATGTCTCCCTCTCTAAAAAAAGGAAGACTATTTAAAACATCCAATTTCTCCAGGATGTTTTTGCAGCAGATAATGTCTAACTGTTGTTATGATTTCTTTGTATTTTTATGGCACGTTCTTCCTTATTTTTTATAGTTGAGCGCTGCATCAGTATTTTTTTTCTGGTGTTAAATTCAATTGTTTATCGGTTTTTATTTTTGACTTTGTTTTCATTGAGTTAAATTATTTTCATGTCTTCACACCACACAATTTTTAATCTAATCTAATCTTGTCCCTTCATACTCATCACCATTTAAGATACTTCTGCCATGACATAACAATTGACAGCGATCATGTTCCATGCCATTATTAGTGTGACTGTATTTAAGCCAGCAGTAGACTTCAGATGATGTCCAACACTGCTGGTACAAAAGCAAATCAAATCATGTGTGCTGATAATAATCCTTTGGTTTTCAAATAATACCTTTGAATTTTGGCTACAAGTTTCAATTTACATTTTGCATTTGGTGTTAGGTATTATTAATTCTCTGGTTCTGATCAGGCTATGGATATTTAACAAATGTTTACCTCTGGGTCCCTTTTTTCACTGCCTGACAGATTTTCATTCTTCCTTTCAAGTGCAAGACCAAGAAAGACTGAGAAGAAGCCAGTTCACTGCAGTCTAATGGGTAACAGCACACAGTCTGTAATTTGTTCTTTACAAATGTACATAGGACAAGAGTAGCTTATAGAAAATGGTTGTTTTAATGCCAAGCTGGACTCACCAGTACATAACTATAGCCTGGTCATCCTTCATTCATAGAGAATACCTCTTGCTAAGCCGACTGGAAGGAAGAGAGGCAAGGGAAAGAAAAAGAGAGGGAAAGAGAATGTCTAGGAGAGAGTAAGAGGCACTTGATGTAACAAGAATTGGGGGACTGGGAATTATAGTCCACTAAGCAGACAGAGCATTAACCTGTAAAGGCAAATCTAAATGGGAAATAAGGATTTAATTTAAATTTACTTCACTTTGATACTTAAATTCCCACTTTGATCAGATCTCCCTTGGTGTGTTTAAATTTATAAAATTAGGAAGACTGGGAATTATACCCCACTACACAGACAGAGCATTAACCTGTAAAGGAAAACCTAAAAGGGAAACAAGGTTTTAATTTGAGTTTAGTTCGCTTTGATACTTAAGTTCCCTCTTTGTTCATTTCTTTCTTGGTGTGTTGAACTTTACAGATTTAAGATGCCTACTCTGATAGCTTTGTGATCCCTTGACATTATTTGTAAACTTTTTCTTGACTATATATCACATCTATTACTGTAAAATCATTTGACTGGACACCTGTCACTCTTTGAAATAAGTAAAATCAATCAGTTTTTTTATTCCACTGAATTCTTATTTTTCTCCTGTTATATGAACTATATTCTCCCATGTAACAGTCAGCTGGAAAACCAACGTAAATGTATACAAAAGGGATTAACATGGAGCAGAGGGAAATTGCTAGGCTAAATGCCTTGTACCTGCTCAGTGCCCTCAAAAAATGTTTTATGGCTGGTCTTACAATACAATGGGGTCTTCCAGAATAAAGTTACAGTCTCTTTGAGAGAAACTCCGGGCTTGATCAATTATGCAGCTCATCTAGTTCCCAGTACAGCATGTGTTGATGCTGAGGCAGCTGTCTTGGCAGGTTGGCATGTAAAACAGCTAATTGCTTTCACTTTTTCAATTCTATGTAGTCCTTTGAACATTCTGTCCTTTCTTCTTTTCTTATAAATGACAGGTAGAATAACTGTTGGCTGCACCTAGTCACCTGATTGCCATAGTAACTGAAGTTGCAGGTCTAAGTGAAGATTGAAGTAAATAGTATTCAAAAGTTTGAGTACTCAAATGAAATCTAGGCACATTTTTGATATACTGTAGTCACAAATTTTCACATTGTTTTTTGCCTTTAGTGTTTCAAAACCATTTATATCCTACAATTTTTGAGACCTATAATAATAAAGCAGTATTTTTAATGAGGGATTGTTGAAATGAGCAGCCTGGAGCTTCTGCATTGAAGCTGTTTGCAAATACTCACCAGGGGAATCATACACAAATTATTCTTCTGCATGCGTAATGAGATATAGAAATGATCCCTAAAGGATGAACACAGCTGAACGTTTTTATCCTTAATACATAAAATGGCAAGTATTTGTGTGAGTCAAAATATATATTAATATGTTAAATGCATTACAACATCAAATGCTCAAGATAAGTATACAGTATATGAAAATGTCAAACTCAGCTCTAACAAACACCTTTTTTTGGAAAGTCTATCTCTCACTTAAATATGACATTTAAAACCAAAAACAGACAGTGTTAACAAGCAAAGCCTTATTGGGTAATTTATTACATTTTCAGATTGAAAGCACACTATTTAGAAAATCAAGATCACTTCTTAGAAAGTGGTTGAATACAGTACGTATGTAGGTGCTTGACAGTTAAATGGTAATATTGAGAGTGCTAATTTACACAACAAAGCAGGGTAATTTATCTCAAGCACTGGAAACTGCAGTTCCGCATGATAAAGCACTGAGTGACACATTTTTAAATATAATGATGTCTGTCCACGTTATTTGGCCTAATGGTTTATCTTCTCAGAGTAACCTCTTTTCAGACTTTGCATAGCAATAAAAAACACTAATGATATTATGACATTTTAATAAAAAAGTAGTGGATACATTACTTTAAAATGTAACTTACAGTAAAGGCATTGTTTTATGAATAAAAAAACTATCCGTTCTGTTCTTACAGCAATAATGGGCAGGCAAAGTGTGTGGAAATTATTTTGGCCCTCACAATTTATTAGCATTAGTCAAGCAAAAAAAAAAAAACTAATTCTCAAATTAATTTTGCGTACACACAAGAATATAAATGCATAATATTACAAAGCCCTTAAATTAGACCCATACAATTCCAAAAAGAAAGTTGGAGGCATTTCAAAGAGATTGTTCCTCTATGTAATATTTTTATTTCTTAGTATTGAAATAGAGGAAATGCATAAAATACATACAATTAATTTTCTGTCATATTTTGAATATTTTCTTTGGTGTGTATGTGTGTGCAATTTTTTCTTTCATGGTGAATATCATTTAGCAGTTGTTAACATCTGTACATATAGTGTCACACGTGTGCACTTTGGGAACAGCTTGAGTGATTGTAATTCTCCACCGAGACATGAGGTGGTGCTGTTTAATGACAATCTCCCTTCTCCTTCTTCTGCAAAAAGGAAGAATAACACCTTTCCGTTCATAGTGTCACTTCCGGGATCCAACCACGTGAACCTGCCTCTTCCTCCCAGAATCCTTTGTAAATGGAAAAACAGCCATCTTGGCCATAATGCCTGACTGAGAAGTTGGAATGACTCACCTTTTTGCATTTGCAACACACAGTTTATATCAAATCCAGTTGTTTAATTATATAGGGTCAGACATAAGGTGCCACAAAAGACATTTATCTTTTCTGTCTTTTTTACAGTATATTATATATATATACACACATACATACATATACATATACAGTATATATATATATATATATATATATATATATATATATATATATATATATATATATATATATAAAATACGAGGGACATTCAAAAACTTTCCGCACTTTTATATTTTTCTTGGAAATGGTGAAGGCGATAGGAGTAGTAATTGGTCATTTCTGAGAGTGTCATGTGACTGGGAAAATTGTATCGCAAAGGAAGGTGACTATGTAGAAAAGTGATGCCATTTGTTTTTGAAATCCTTAATAAACAGAGTTAAAAAAAGTGCATAACCTTTTTGAATGTCCCTTGTATATACAGACTTAAATAAAATGTTAAGGGCTATCTATCTGTTAAGCAAAAACTCATGAAACCATGGGCCTCGAATATGTAACATCACCCATACCAGACCAAATTACAATCAGCTCAGTGTCCCTATCATGCCACAAAGCATGGCACACACACAACAAATAGGTTCCCCTCCACTGCCAACAACAGTGAACAAATAAGTTATTAGATATCCTTTATAATTATCGTAATCACCTCTAATAAAAAAACATATCCAGAGTAGTTTTTTTTTACCATTAGTGTTAAAAAACTTGAACTTAGAAAGTGGGGTGTTACTTGGAAATAAACCAGAATACAATATAATTATTAATTTTCAGATTATAACTTCCCCTGTATATAAAAGAGAAAACAGAAGCAGGAAAAAAGGAAGAACAAACAATTAAAGAAAATATTATTAAGTATCACTTCAAAATATGATGTTAGACAGGTAAATGATGAAACAGTGGGGAAAGGTGCAAAAAGGTAAGTTTAAATAAAAGAAAAAGATTAACTAAATGTTTTCTCACATTTTCGTATAACAGATTAGAGATCAGTGCTTATTTCTGCATATCTATTAATATGATCTTCCCAGTGATATTCTGTTCAGGTTTTATAAAGATACTGAAGAAGTATTCTGCAAAATCAGATGAAATATATGAGTGAGTGTAACACTTCACCTAGCTTAGGAGGGTACTGTAAGGGAAATGTTCTGTGTGCTTTTTAAAATAACTAAGATGTCATCAGCTCACCAATTACAGCACATTTACAATGATAATATCACATGTTTTTAACTGTAATCTTTATATATAAAGAGTTTCTATACAATAGAATATTTGTCAAGGAGGTTTATTCTATCCACATATTTTTTTATAGCTATACAAAATATTGGGTGGAAGATGGGCTATACTATTATTCTCTGTGTCTGGATTTGTACAGAATGAGTAGTGTTATGTTATGCAAATTATGTTAGCCGTCATCGTCTCAAGCAATTAACACTAGAATTACCAGAGCCTACGAAAAAAACTCGTAGATCCGGCCCACCTTAAATCCCATCACACCTCTCTGTCAGCGTCTTTTGTCCTGTAAATGTGCCGATAAAGACAAGCAGCAAGCAGCCTGCTATTCCATCCCCCCCACTGTCGCAGAACATGCACAAAGTTATCCCAGCCCATGCCTTGATTATGTAGGAGTGAAGTGCTAGAGTTTTAGAGTGGAAATAATAGATTGTTATTTGGAACACATGCATTTCCTGTGTGTTCCGATTCTACAATAATCTGTGTAAACACATTGTTGTAGAAATGTTGGCATAAACTATATAATGTGTGAAGCCTGAAGTCCAAATATCAAATAAACACTTTCACAAAAGGTTCAAGGATGATACAACAGCTTCCATGGGGTAGCGGTAAGAACTGCTGACTTGTAATCAAGAGTCCCCGGTTCGATCCTGATTGACTCCTATATTTGCCGTTTTCAGTAGTGAGCTGCTCTTATTGTTAATATTATACAGTACACACATACATTTGGTTTGCGTCTGTAACAGACGGTGTACTTTTATAAGACTTGTAAAAGTTACCATTTTTTTTTTCACTTTTATTCTCTCAGTCACGATCACGATACATACTAACGCCCCCCCAGGGATCTGACGCTGTTAGCTTTTATTTGAAACTGGAAATAACTGTAGATGTGAGTGGTGTTTTGAGGCAATGGAACTGGACATTCTCTGATCTGGATGGATAAAAGCTGACACACAAACACTGGTGAATCTGCCTTCTTCGTATCTCACCGTCACTTGATTTTTTTTTTATTCAGTTTTATTGAGTGTTCCTGCTCACGCTGAATTAGTATGCACCTTATGGTCTATGAAAAACAGAGACATAGGTATATATGATATTTGGAATTATTCAAATGATTTACAACATGGCTAAGCATAACTGTCACATTACTGCACAACTGAACGAAAGTTAAAGGAAATGTAAACTTCATTTACCCCTTGGGGCTGCAGTTCTCAAGCAACATTACAGACATCACCATCCACAGTGGAAGGGTATACTCACAGTAGTAACATACCTTTAAACTCGCAATTTGTTGCACCAAGTATAAGCATGCATTACCAATCTATAAAAGAGAAGCAAAATGTTAAGCATTATTTTACAACATGACATATAATCCAATATTTAACTGTCAACATACAGTGGATTCCATCCAAGATTCTGGTCCAATTGTCTGAAAATCCAATCTTGTCAATCAGACTCCTCCCTCTTCCAAAAGTCTCTCAGTCTGTGGCAGTTTGGTATCCATTACAAATCTGATCTGTGGTAAAAATAGCAAATGACCATTGTACAATTTCCAAGAAACATGCAAATCACCTTTAACATAAACTGCATACATACAACTTATTAATATTAGACATATGATATGGCACAGCATGCTTAAAGTACATACCATTTTCTCCTGCATGGGATGTAAGGTAAATCCCCAAGACATTCTGCTTCGTTTCACATTCTGCAAACTAGTGAGTGCTTCACAATGAATTCCACATTGACCTGGAAAGCACACAAAACAGTATTAGTTTAGGTTAAAACACACACATATTCACACACTTTTGTCATTTTCACCTTTACATGCAACTGGAGTTGCTGGACGGACTGTTTGATACATTCCTAGATGACTTATTGGATGCACTGAGAATGTGACTGCTTGATGAGCAGCTGATGGAGATGGCAGAGAAGGCGATAAAGAAGCCACTAGCGGAGCTACAAAAGAATTTGTTCCAGTAAAAGAGGAGGCAATCAAAGAAAATATTTTTGAACACGAGACTATGTAGATAGACACTGTAAATAAATACATAGATACCTAGCACAGCTTTTCCAGTATGATTGAAGGCAATTTTACTCCCTGGACAAATCTTTCTCAGTTCTGCCAATGCCTTCTGATTTTCACTCCGATTATGTTGATGTATAATGGATCTCATCTGGAACACGTGACCAGACGGAGGGAGCATATTCAGAAAGTAATTGTTTTTTTCTCATCTCGGCAAAAAACTGCTCTGCCCTCTGAGAATTTATCCACCCTTGCAATTCTGGAACCAAGGAAATTCTCTGTAGCACATCCTTCTCATCCTTTGTATTATACTGGTTGAATGTATCATACAGAGCACGGTGCTCAGCAGATCCTGTGACAAGATGACCATTTGGATCAGAAGTGACTTTTTTACATTCAGCCAAGGCAAATTTATTTTAAATTTTTCTTTAACTGCCATTTCAATGTTGTCAGAGGTTGCCTCCGCTAGTCATCTTTCATTTGGAGTAAATGAAAGTCTTTCTGGCTCCCGCAACTTGCAGTGGTTTACCAAACCCCTGGCAAAGTCATAAATAACCACATTTGGAATATGCATCCATGACAGCAGCATATCAGCATAGTCTCTTGGACTTTCTGCCCTGATGTTGAATTTAACAGAGTAGACAACTCCACATGGACACATGATCAATGCCCAGCCACATTTCCAAACATAAGCATTGCTGTATATAAAATCATCAGATATAGATAGATAGATAGATAGATAGATAGATAGATAGATAGATAGATAGATAGATAGATAGATAGATAGATAGATAGATAGATAGATACTTTATTAATCCCAAGGGGAAATTCACATACACCAGCAGCAGCATACTGATAGAGAAACAATATTAAATTAAAGAGTGATAAAAAATGCAGGTAAAACAGACAATAACTTTGTATAATGTTAACGTTTACCCCGCCGGGTGGACTTGAAGAGTCACATAGTGTGGGGGAGGAACAATCTCCTCAATCTGTCAGTGGAGCAGGACATTGACAGTAGTCTGTCGCTGAAGCTGCTCCTCTGTCTGGAGATGACACTGTTTAGTGGATGCAGTGGATTCTCCATGATTGACAGGAGCCTGCTCAGTCCCCATCACTCTGCCACAGACGTCAAACTGTCCAGCTCCATGCCTAAAATAGAGCCTGTCTTCCTCACCAGATTGTCCAGGTGTGCGTAAAAGAGGGCACTTGCCACAACTGTCTGATAGAACATCTGCAGCATCTTATTGCAGATGTTGAAGGATGCCAGCCTTCTAAGGAAGTATAGCCGGCTCTGTCCTCTCTTGCACAGAGCATCAGTATTGGCAGTCCAGTCCAATTTATCATCCAGCTGCACTCCCAGGCATTTATAGGTCTGCACCCTCTGCACACAGTCACCTCTGATGATCACTGGGTCCAGGAGGGGCCTGGGTCTCCTAAAATCCACCACCAGCTCCTTGGTTTTGCTGGTGTTCAGGTGTAGGTGGTTTGAGTCACACCATTTAACAAAGTCCTTGATTAGGTCCCTATACTCCTCCTCCTGCCCACTCCTGATGCAGCCCACGATAGCAGTGTTGTCAGCAAACTTTTGCATGTGGCAGGACTCTGAGTTATATTGGAAGTCCGATTTATATAGGCTGAACAGGATCGGAGAAAGTACAGTCCCTTGTGGCGCTCCTGTGTTGCTGACCACAATGTCAGACCTGCAGTTCCTGAGACGCACATACTGAGGTCTGTCTGTAAGATAGTCCACGACCCATGCCACCAGGTATGAATCTACTCCCATCTCTGTCAGCTTGTCCCTAAGGAGCAGAGGTTGGATGGTGTTGAAGGCACTAGAGAAGCCCAGAAACATAATTCTTACTGCACCACTGCCTCTGTCCAAGTGGGAGAGGGATCGGTGTAACATGTAGATGATGGCATCCTCTGCTCCCACCTTCTCCTGGTATGCGAACTGCAGAGGGTCGAGGGCATGGCGGACCTGTGGCCTCATGTGGTAAAGCAGCAGCCGCTCCATGATCTTCATCACATGTGACGTCAGAGCGATAGGCCAGAAGTCATTCAGCTCACTAGGACGTGATACCTTTGGGACTGGGGTGATGCAAGATGTTTTCCAAAGCCTCGAGACTCTCCCCTGTTCCAGGATCAGGTTGAAGATGTGCTGTAGAGGAATCCCCAGCTCTAATGCACAGGCTTTCAGCAGTAGTGGCGATACTCCATCTGGACTCACTGCTTTGCTGGCACGAAGTCTCCTCAGCTCTCTGCTTACCTGGGCTGCTGTAATTGTGGGTGGGGGGAAACTCTCTCCTATGCTGGTGTCAGCAGAAGGATGGGTGGAGGGTGCAGTACTCCGAGGTGAGAGTGGGTTAGGGTGGTCAAACCTGTTAAAGTAGTTGTTCATCTGGTTTGCTCTTTCCACGTCTCTCTCGATGGTGGCACCCCGCTTCGAGCTGCAGCCAGTGATGATCTTCATCCCATGCCACACTTCCTTCATGCTGTTATTTGGCAACTTTTGCTCCAGCTTTCTCCTGTACTGGTCCTTTGCCGCCCTGAGCTGGACTCGGAGTTCCTTCTGCACGCGCTTGAAATCATGCTGATTACCACCTTTAAAAGCCCTTTTCTTCTCGTTCAAAAGGCCCTTGATGTAATAATTGATGTAGTAGATGTAATCCATGGCTAGTTGTTAGCATAGCAGCGTACTGTTCTTACTGAAACTACAATGTCCATACAGAAGTTGATGTAGTTAGTAGTGCAGTCAACAACCTCCTCAATGTTCTCACTATATGATCCCAGCATGATATCCCAGTCTGTAGTTCCAAAGCAGTCTCTAAAAGCCTGCTCTGCCTCAGGGGATCGCTTCCTGAATGAGCGTGTGGTTGTAGGTAGCTCCCTCACCCATGGTTTGTAGTGAGGCTGAAGCAGAACCAGGTTATGATCTGCTTTTCCAAGCGCAGGCAGCGGGGAGGCGCTGTATGTGTCTTTAACGTTTATAAATAGCATTTATCAGACTTTTCAACATACATTCATGCAACTATTGACATTCCTGATAACAGTAGAAACTGTCACAAAGGCTACAGCGCCTGTAATATGTGGAGACATCTATAAAAAGAAGAAAGAAAAAAAGAAGAAGAAAACAGTAAACTACAATATCAACAAGCTGGATAGATTGCTGTACACTTGGAGGTGCTAAAATTTTGTGCCTCACATCAAATAAATAAATATTATAAGAACTCAAAAACAACAACAT
Source organism: Erpetoichthys calabaricus (assembly GCF_900747795.2). Lineage (NCBI taxonomy): Eukaryota > Metazoa > Chordata > Cladistia > Polypteriformes > Polypteridae > Erpetoichthys > Erpetoichthys calabaricus. The sequence goes on from NC_041399.2 coordinate 94,367,939, forward strand.
TAAATAAATTATATTTAAAAAATACTTATATATTTGACAAAAACATGTTTACAACATAATATAACAAACCTTTGACAATACCAGAGGACATGATGATCTTTGCTTTATGGGTAACAGAAATTAGATCAGACAAAAGAACCCTCCCTGGGCACAAAATGTCTCATATGGAATCAAGTGCATTGGGAAGTCATCCTTTTTTGGTGGGGCACAAACTTCCCAAGGCAAAACATCTGGGATTGTTTTATTCCTTTGAATGTACTGCACAAGTCTCACAAGTAAATGGCCTTCAGGAGGATAGCAAACGTCATGCGATTGTTCAGAATCATAGGAGCCACTTTGAATGGTGATGGAGTCAAATACATCATTTCCTGTTGTCTTGAATTTTTTGAAGTGTTCAGGGCATGTTTGAAATAGATGCCATTTAGATACAGCCTTGTGTATGCAGGAGGATGCATGCTTGCAAGAGGCACAGTGCCAGGTATTCAATTTCTTATTATAATGGACAATCACCCTCCCCAAATGAGACCTGAACGATATACGTGGTTCAAACACTGACAGATATATTTGTGACTTTTCTTCTCCAAGAAAAATCTATTTACTTAATGGCGTCTGCAGTGTTTCTGCCATATGTTTACGATTTAAACATGTTTTCATCATCTCCTTGCCAAACAGTTTTGTTTTTACCATGCTAGTTAATACTTCCTCCTGAAGTGTAACATCTGACATAGGAGTAACTGGAGAGAAAGCCAAAGACCTCAAATGGCAGCATTCAAATCCCATGAACCCACTCCTTTGAGAAAATTCTGATGCTCGTTTGCATTTCTCTAACTCACAGATCACAATATGTTTAGCTCCCCAAATTACAAAAGCAACAAAATATCTTCTTTTCTTTTGAATGTTGTAGAATTTGTGATCCTCTAAAACTAGTGACAGATGCTAATGAACAGGCACTGATTGTGGACATGGAGGGCACAGTCTCTTTGGGAGAAGCAACGGGGATAGTCTCTCCGCTTGGGCATAGCGGGGAGAATCTCTCTAGCAGGCATGGCAGGGACAGTCTCTTCGGCAGGCATAGCGGGGACAGTCTCTCTGGCAGGCATGGGCATGATCAATTTTTAGCATTTTTGTAGGTGAGTTAAAAAGTCATGTCTTTTGACAATGCCTTTTAAACAAAAGCAACAATGGAAATGGCTACTTGAGACACACCCTGTGCTGCATCTGTAGATAGTAAAACCTCCCAAACAAAGGAAAATGTAGGATTAGCTTAGCTTTTGAAAATTTTGTTTAAAAAGTTGTAATTCAAAACTCTAACAATCAGTATTGTGTGCAAGTAAAGTAGCCTAGTGACATTTTTTAAATAAAACGAACAAGCATAGACTACTGGTATAATTACCTGCATACTTTACAATGTGGGATTGCTTTAGTCTCCATGTTTTTTACAAAGAGGGCACTTGTACTCGTTTTGATAATGTTGGTTTTATATTCTCTGCATATATGGAGAAATGTGGCTGTGGAAATCAAGGCAAAATAACATATAATACTGACTAACTTAAGTCTCCAACTACAGAAAAAACAAGTTAAATAAGGTATCTGACAAATGTTAATGATGACGATATACATATACCTTTCTGTATTGTACATTAACATTGCAGATACGCTACATAACATCATATAAATATGTTAAAAAGTTAATATCTGTGTCAAAAAAAGTTTACAATTTGTTTTCTTTTTCGAATTATAAAAAATGAATGTCTAAACTCTTCCTTCTCTTTCTGCGGACTGTAGGAAGCAGTCGGGCGGGCAATTATGTCACGGAGCCTCCTCGGGGCAGACTGTGGAAGGCCGGGGGCGTGGAAGGCCGAGTCTTCAGCCTGCAGCCAGACCCTTCTCACTTTTATCCATCCAGATCAGAGAATGTCCAATTCCATTGCCTCAAAATACCACTCACATCTACAGTTATTCCCAGTTTCAAATAAAAACTAACAGCGTCAGATCCCCAGGGGGGCAGTAGTATATATCGTGATCGTGACTGAGAGAATAAAAGTGAAAAAAAAGGGTAACTTTTACAAGTCCTATAAATGTACACCATCTGTTACAGACACAAACCAAATGTATGTGTGTACTGTATAATATTAACAATAAGAGCAACTCACTACTGAAAACAGCAAATATAGGAGTCAGTCAGTCGGGATCGAACAGGGGACTCTTGATTACAAGTCAGCAGTTCTTACCGCTATGCCACGGAAACTGTTGTATCGTCCTTGAACCTTTTGTGAAAGTGTTTATTTGATCTTTGGACTTCAGGCTTCACACATTATATAGTTTATGCCAACATTTTGTCATTTACTACTAAAATATGAAAAACATTTCTGTTTTAACAATGTGTTTACATAGATTATTGTAGAAACGGAACACACATGAAATACATTTATTCCAAATAACGATCTATTATTTCCACTCTAAAACTCCAGCACTTCACTCCCAGATAATCAAGGCATGAGCTGGGAGAACTTTGTGCACGTTCTGCGGCGGTGGGGGGATGGAATAGTAGGCTGCTTGTCTTTATTGGCACATTTACAGGACAAAAGACACTGACGGAGAGGTGCGATGAGTTTTTTCGTAGGCTTTGGTAATTCTAGTGTTAAATATCTGTCAGCATTTGTCACTGGGGACTGAGGTGTTCAAATGTCAGTGCTCCTTTAGATCTTTTATAATAAAGAATGAAAATCCAAACAGGTAATCCTATAACCACAAATGAATTCCTCTTCTCAATATTTTTTGACATGGAATGAAGTTTCTTTCAAAGCAAAATAGGTGAGGCCACCAAATATCAGCAAGGAACCAGGCTAGAAACTTCACTAGTCTGCCTAGCAGAGGCTCACTTAATCTAGCCAGCCACCAAATGCTACCGCCTGGCTTCAGCTAGAGAAGGTCCAAAAATGGGAAGTGGGCAAAGCAACTATAAATATCAGAAAAAAGTGCAACCCCACCAGTAGGAGAATCACTATTAACCTTTGGTTTGTGTACAAAAAGGGCAACAAAGAATCTACAAATCAAAGATTTATTACAAAATAAGTAAAGTACATAAAGTGGCAAAAAAGAGTTGCCTAAAAGGCAATTTTTAAGAAAACAAAAACCCAATACAAGGTCCAGAGGCAGAATATGAGAAAATAAGTAAGAAAATAATTTAAAAAAAAAAACAATGAATCTAATCAGCAAACAAACTTCATCAAACGATGAATGATTCCCACTCTTAGGCCTTCTTTACTTACTTATATAGCCAGTGGGAGGGCCCAGGAGTGGTGATGTCAGGGTGATCCTGCCTTTTGCCGATCCAACCATAAAGAATGCAGAACATAGTTATATTTTAGTGAAGAACTCAGGATGTGAATTTAATAGAATTTCCACAACTCCTTCAGGAATTCAAAGAATTGCTTTTTTTCTGGATCTAGCTTTAGTGAAACTCTTCTTATTCTGAAGGGTTTTACATTCATTTCCTAAAACCATTGTATATGTTCAAGCTGTTAAATGCAGGATGTTAACATATCTTTCATTTCTTCAAGCTAATCTCCAATCAAATTCATTTTATTGTTTCTTTTAGTCTGTATTTTTCCATGCTTGCTATAATTGTGATTATAAAGTTAATCTAAGCAATTAATTGCTTCCTTCACATCATTTCTTTCCTCTTTCTGTCATATCTAACCCAGCTTAATTATAAGCTTTCTCCTCCAGATCAGTAGAATTGTCAATATAATTTTTTGTTCACTACTCTTGTCACAGATTAGTGTTATTGTTGTAGATGTAGGTGAAGAAGACCTATGAAATACTTAGTATTGTTTTGTGATATAAATGCAAGGAACCCTTGCTGTTGGCCGCCAGCCAGGATAGAAGTCCAACCACAACAGAATGTACCACACTCTGGCTGGGTTCCTTCCACAACTGCAGTGCCAAGAACATCAGGCCTAGTTGAATGAACATTAATGCTAGAACTGCCACACAATTTTCAGTACTCTAACCACCAAGGCTATGCCAAGTGGTGTCTAAATCCTTTTAGTCTTACTAATGGCCCATCAAGTCAGTATCATGATTGCTCCATCTACTATGTACCACTATGCATGTTCTCCCTTCCCCACACTGAATGAACGCTGGCTATGTACTTCATATTCCATGGTGTCTGAAAAACTTTGTGATGTAATTTCAAGCGAGCTTAAAATTATTTTTTACCTAACTGAAATAACTGGATCACTGACAGTTTTCAAATTTGTTTTTTCTTCCAAAAAACAATGCGAGTAATTGTAGATGTTAAATTTCTTGTTGATTATTATATAGGTGTATGCTGAAGTCAGACAGTAATTCGCTTCTGAAAAACAATGTTCAGCAATATCAATAACAGAAGCAGGAGAGGTTTTGTCACAGTGAAAAGGATATGCAAACATGGTCAAGTGCGAGCCAGAGGAGGGAGACAGCAATTCACACTAGGGCATCAATGTTCAATGACATTTCTTGTAGCAGTAATAGGAGTTCTTTCATGTAAAAAATACAAATAAAAATATCAGTCACATTTGTCAAATAGAATTTCAGAGTTGCAACAACTTAAGAAAGGAAGGACAGGAGTGTGACACCCACACAGATGCAATAATTAAAGATCTAAACCACAAAGCCAATTGGTTTCAGTTGTAGCACTTCTAGTGTTAAGTAAAGAGTATTTTCCAAGCATAAAAATCTGTAGACATCTTAATCAGTAATATGTAGTTTACAGTAGTGGAATGCAGCCAACAATAATCTTTTATATATAATGTATGTACCAACTATATAGTGCAGAGGTATATATAAAAACCCAACATATATCATAAAAGCAAATAACTAAAGAGTTATCATTCAATAGGTATTCTGCATGCAGAAGGACAAATGGCTAATAGCTGATATTATTTATGAATGTACAAGAGCCAATTCCTTTATCAGCATTGGTAGTTTAACTTACTGCAAATAAAAAGACAAAGAGCTAACAGAGTAGATATTGTTAAATAATACAAATAACAAAGCCATTTAATAGAAGAGAACCACCTTGTGTTAGTATTAGTAAAATGGAAATAGTACATGTGCTGAAGCTCCAATGAAACAAAATTGACTAAAACTGTTATACAACAAACCAACTAAATATAATATATATTAACATTTTTATATATATATATATTCTCTCTTTCCTTGGTCAACTGCATTCAGTTCACTCTGCAAGAAAATTATGATAATTTCAACTGAAATAAAAACATCTGAGAATATCTCCATTATTTGTGATGAAGCATAAATTTCACAGTAAACCAACTGCCAAAACAGACACAGATATAAGAAAGAAAATTGGAAAGACTTATTAATGGCCAAGCAGATAGATAGATAGATAGACTTCTGTATGGTCTTGAATCCACATATTCAAGAACGTTATTTACATTACTATGCAGCGCAAGAAGGTTATGGTTCCAGTCATGAAAAAAGCTTACACATATATTACCTGCCTTCTCCCAGTATCTGGATTGTAATACCAGGGGAAATAGGACTATTGACCTACAGTATGCAAACGTTAAAGATGCATACAGCGCCACCCCGCTGCCTGCACTTGGGAAAGCAGATCATAACCTGGTTCTGTTTCATCCTCACTACAAACCAAGAGTGAGGGAGCTACCTACAACCACACGCTCATTCAGTAAGTGGTCCCCTGAGGCAGAGCAGGCTCTGAGAGACTGCTTTGGAACTACAGACTGGGATATTATGCAGGGACCATATAGTGAGAACACTGAGGAGGTTGTTCACTGCACTAATGACTAAATCAACTTCAGTATGGACATTGTAGTTCCAGTAAAAACGGTATGATGCTATGCTAACAACAAGCCATGGATTACAAGTGAAATCAAGGGCCTTTTGAACCAGAAGAAAAGGGCTTTTAAAGGCGGTGATCAGCATGAGCTCAAGCGCATGCAGAAGGAGCTCCGAGTCCAGTTCAGGGCAGCGAACGAGCAGTACAGGAGAAAGCTGGAGCAGAAGTTGCAAAATAACAGCATGAAGGAAGTGTGGAATGGGATGAAGATCATCACTGGCTGCAGCTCAAAGCGGGGTGCCACCATCGAGAGTGACGTGAAGAGAGCAAACCTGATGAACAACTTCTTTAACAGGTTTGACCACCCTAACCCACTCTCACCTCGGAGTACTGCACCCTCCACCCATCCTTCTGCTGACACCAGCATAGTACAGAGTTTCCCCCCACCCACAATTACAGCAGCCTAGGTAAGCAGAGAGCTGAGGAGACTTCGTGCCAGTAAAGCAGCGGGTCCAGATGGAGTATCGCCACGACTGCTGAAGGCCTGTGCACTGGAGCTAGGGTGTCCTCTACAGCACATCTTCAACCTGAGCCTGGAACAGGGGAGAGTCCGTAGGCTTTGGAAAACATCACCTCAGTCCCAAAGGTATCATGTTCTAGTGAGCTGAATGACTTCCGGCCTGTCACTCTGACGTCACATGTGATAAACACCATGGAGCGGCTGCTGCTTCATCACCTGAGGCCACAGGTCCGCCATGCCCTCAACCCACTGAAGTTTGCATACCAAGAAAAGGTTGGAACGGAGGATGCCATCATCTATATGTTACACTGATCCCTCTCCCACTTGGACAGTGGCAGTGGTGCTGTAAGAAGTATGTTTCTGGACTTCTCTAGTGCCATCAACACCATCCAACCTCTGCTCCTTAGGGACAAGCTGACAGAGATGGGAGTAGATTCATACCTGGTGGCATGGATCGTGGACTATCTTACAGACAGACCTCAGTATGTGCCTCTCAGGAACTGCAGGTCTGACATTGTGGTCAGCAACACAGGAGCGCCGCAGGGGACTGTACTTTCTCCGGTCCCGTTCAGCCTATATACATCAGACTTCCAATACAACTCGGAGTCCTGCCACGTGCAAAAGTTCGCTGACGACACTGCTATCGTGGCCTGCATCAGGAGTGGGCAGGAGGAGGAGTATAGGAACCTAATCAAGGACTTTGTTAAATGATGTGACTCAAACCACCTACACCTGAACATCAGCAAAACCAAAGAGCTGGTGCAAAGGGTGCAGACTTATAAATGCCTGGGAGTGCGGCTGGATGATAAATTGGACTGGACTGCCAATGCTGATGCTCTGTGCAAGAGAGGACAGAGCCGACTATACTTCCTTAGAAGGCTGGTGTCCTTCAACATCTGCAATAAGATGCTGCAGATGTTCTATCAGACAGTTGTGGCGAGCACCCTGTTCTACGCGGTGGTGTGCTGGGGAGGCAGCATAAAGAAGGACGCCTCACGCCTGGACAAACTGGTGAGGAAGGCAGGCTCTATTGTAGGCATGGAGCTGGACAGTTTGACATCTATGGCAGAGCGATGGGCACTCAGCAGGCTCCTGTCAATCATGGAGAATCCACTGCATCCACTAAACAGTATCATCTCCAGACAGGAGCAGCTTCAGCGACAGACTGCTGTCAATGTCCTGCTCCACTGACAGACTGAGGAGATCATTCCTCCCCCACACTATGCAACTCTCCAGTTCCACCCAGGGGGGTAAACGTTAACATTATACAAAGTTATTATCTGTTTTACCTGTTTTACCTGCATTTTTGTTCACTCTCTAATTTAATATTCTTTTTTATCAGTATGCTGCTGCTGGAGTATGTGAATTTCCCCTTGGGATTAATAAAGTATCTATCTATCTATCTATCTATCTATCTATCTATCTATCTATCTATCTATCTATCTATCTATCTATCTATCTATCTATCTATCTATCTATCTATCTATCTATCTGTCATACTACACATTAATTAGACTTCCAATTACAGTTAGATCTTCCAAGTAGCGAATCATATATGAATAATTTGTTACCTAATATTTGTGCATTTGTGCATTTGTCTTAAAACTTCCCTTAATGAAAAAAAGAAAAAGACTGGTCACTGTAGGATGAGTGTGCAGACTTGAAGTGACTTTAAACTTCAAGTTTTCTTAAAAGCTGTATGTGATACTTCAGACTCTGAGTTCTAATGCAACATCATTGAAACTGAATTTAGCATTAAATTCATTAATAAGTGGACCTTCCAGAATCATATTTCTCATTCTTGGTTGATTTTGGCAGGTTTCTTTTTTTCATAATTGTAAACTGCAGTGTGTTTGTATGGATGGGTGACATAGAGAATGCTCTCAGTAAACGTTTTCTGTATATTTGAAAGTTTTTTTTTTCAATTATCTTGCACTTTCATAATCAAAAGCATATGTGATATGTAATTATCACCCATGTAATAAATCTATCCGGTTAATTTAAAAAATTCAAATCATTATTTACCGGTATGTTGTTTATTTTCATTAAAATTTTGTGTTTGTTATAATTATAACATAGAATAAAATTAGCCTTGTGGAAAACTTAAATCTGTTAGATTGTTTTTTAGACCACCCTAATACACATATTTGCAGCTACGTGCATGTGCTCTTTTCTGTGTGACTTCACCAATGATAGCTGTATAAATTCATGTTGGAAAAAAATAAACCGGGTTGCTACTTTGATAAAAAAAGAAAATTAGAAAAGAAAGAGAGAAGATATTTCTTCCTGTTCTCTTTTCTAATGTCTGGAATCTGTAGTTCTGGACTGAACAAAGCCATTATGAAATATTTATGCTATGATAGTGTTCTCTTTTTTGGTTTTGGTCTGGTTGCTCTAACTGTAGTTGCTCTTTTTCAATAATGACATTTTTTGTGCTTTGTATCTGCACAACCTCTACTAGTGTATTTTTTTCTGGCGCCATACATATTTCTATAAGTAAGTAATGTAGTTTTGCTGACAATACAAAATACATTGTGCATTCCTCCCCCTCTCATTATACACATACTACAGCATATATGATGCTCTTAAAATTGCAAAGTCATTAATAACAACAACCATATTTACTTAAATAACACGTTTTCATAGGAACAAGGTAGCTAAAAGTACTTTATAAAATTAAATAAAAGGAAGTTAATATAAAACATAAACAAGTTTAGGCAACAATATTATACAGTATGTAACAAAGAAAAAGGTAAGGTTGAATGGCCAGAAGGACAGAAAAAAAACAAAAAACCTCCAGTTAGGCCGGAGGAAAAAAACAAATCTGCAGCGGTTCCAAGGTCAAAAGACCATCCATTCCCCTCAGTGCATTCTACCTAACACAGGACATTAATGTGTGTCATGATGGCATCTTCCACATAGAAAGGAGACAGTATGTCAGTTCTCCCTTTCACAGAACCTGTCTAGTCCTTATGCTTGTTTCATGCCATTCACTTTTACAACAAAAACATGTAGCACTTATTTCAAAATGCCTCTGTAAATTTTACTGTATGTCTATTTGAGCAAGCTAAATACAGTAACTAATCTATCTATCTATCTAATAAGAGAAGCAGTTTTGACTGGAGATGCTTGGCTACAAAACATTTCCTCACCGTGAACTGAAGCCATTTGAAATACAATTTGATGAGAAGGAATCCACATTATAAATACCACATTATAAGGATTCCACTTCTTCATGTGCCATTAAGACTGTGGCCACTCATTCTTCCCCTAAACCAGCCAATTGGACTGTCAGTCATCTTACACTATTCCGTTTTAAACTTAGCCTCTGACATTGGAAAGCAGGGACTTAATGCTTGACATAAGGAACCCAACAGCAATACGGCCTACTTTTGACTGAGTTATACTCAAGTTTCCATTAAAATAAAAACTTTTTTCTTTCACTGGTACAAACACACAAACTTGATTATACTCATACAGACAAAAACCAAATACGCTTTACTTACGTAGCTATACATACAATTCAATACAATACAATTAATTTTTGTATAGCCCAAAATCACACAAAAAGTTCTGCAATGGGCTTTAATAGGCCCTGCCTCTTGACAGCCCCCCAGCCTTGACTCTCTAAGAAGACAAGGAACCCCCCCCCCCCAAAAAAAAACCCTTATAGGGAAAAAATGGAAGAAACCTTAGGAAAGGCAGTTCAAAGAGATATCCCTTTCCAGGTAGGTTGGGTGTGCAGTGGGTGTCAAAAAGAAGGGGGTCAATATAATACAATACATAGAACAGAACACAAGTAAACCTCAATACAGTATAAAAATAAAAATATTACAAGTATGGAGCAGAATTTAACATTAGATGATATCACATAATATGATTTGGATTTGTTTAGAGTCCTGGAGACCTCAGCCATCAAGCTGCCTCCTACAATTGGCCATTCCACAGCTGAGACAGCCAATCCGATGAAAGGAGTCATCTACCCGACGATTCCTCCGAACCTCCATCAGGGATGACTTTACCTTAGGCAGGAAAACAACTTGGCAGGAGGACCGTGGCACCAAGTGCTACATTTGAGTACCGAGAAGAGAAAAAGAATAGGTGAGGGTTAGCAACAAATTATAACTATCATGTTACTTATGTTTTAGGACTAATGATTAACAACAGAGATGCAGTCTGTACAGTTAATCAGCAGCTCTAGTCAGGATATGCTAAACTGAAGTAGTGAGTCTTCAGCCGCGATTTGAAAGCTGAGACCGAAGGGGCATCTCTTATAGTAGCAAGCAGACCATCTCACAGTTTAGGGTCCCTGTAACTAAAAGCTTGACCTCCCACTTTTATTAATTCTTGGAATCATAAGCACACTGGCATCTTGAGATCTTAATGTGCACTCTGGTTTGTAAGTCATGATAAGTTCAGATAAATAAGCCGGACCTTGGCCATTTAAGGCTTTATATGTTAAAAGGAGGATTTTGAAATCTGCCCTAAACTTAACCCAGGAGCTAGTGTAAGGATTTAAGAACTGGAGTTATGTGTTTGTATTTTCTTGTTCTTGTAATAATTCTTGCAGCAGCATTTTGGATTAAGTGGAGGATGTATAAAGAACAATTTGAACATCCGGTGAACACAGCATTGCAGTAGTCAATCCTACTATAATGCATGAATTGATTTCTCTGAATCCTGTTTATTTAGAAAGTGCCTTAATTTCCACTTTCTTTCTTTCATCACATTTTTAAGATGAAAGAAACATGATTTGGAAAACTTTGTAATGTGCGCTTTAAATGACATGCAAGAGTCAAAGATAACTCTTAGATTGCTGGATGATTCAGTAAAATTAATGGTGATTCCAACTCAGTTAAATGATGACAAAATATTGTTGTGATCAGTGTCATGCCCTCCAACAATTAACATCTCTGTTTTATCGGTGTTTAAAGATAGGTAGTTCTCATCCATCCACTCCTTTAACTCACTAACACAACTAATTAAAGACAACATCGGAGAAACTTCATTTGATCTAAATGAAAGGTATAACTGGGTGTCATCTGCATACGAGTGAAAATGAACATTATGTTTCCTAATGATAGATCCCAGAGGAAGCATGTAAAGTGAAAACAGTAAAGGTCCCAGTACTGAGCCCTGCGGGACACCATATCTCACTTCTGTGTATAATGATGGAGTACTGTCAGCACATTTCTGTATGTATTGGATTCAATTTGATAAATAAGAACTAAACCAAGCGAGCACAGTGTCTGTGAGGCAAACATCATTTTCTAGCCTGTGCAGTAAAATAGAATGGTCAATGATGTCAAATGCTGTGCTTAGGTCTAACAACATAATTAACACAGAGTTTCCTCCATCAGAGGATATCAGAATGTCGTTTACAACACGTATTAGTGCCATTTCTGTACTATGACCAGTGCAGAAACCAGACTGGAAATTTCTCAAATAAATTGTAATGCATAAGGTGTGACTGAAGCTGATTAGCTTCTACATTTTCTAGTATTTTAGACAGAAAAGGTAAATTTGAAACAGGTCTTTAATTATTAAGTATGTGTGGGTCTAGGTCTGACTTTTTAAGAAATGGTTTAATGACTGACAGTGCATCATGTACTGTGCCATGCAATAATGAAATTATGATAATGTTAAGAATAGGCACTGCAAGAACATCCATTGCATTTTTTTACTAGTTTTGTTGGCACTGGATCTGGGGAACAGGTAGTGGGTTTCATTTTTGAAGACTCCCTGCTCAGTTACAGAATTAAAATTACTAAAGTGTTAAATGCAATGTGAGACAGGGTCTGCTAAGCTAGTATGTGGTTTGTACTGTGGTGCTGCGATCTGGAATCTTATATTTTTAATTTTCTCATTGAAGAAGTTCATAAAGTCTGTACTGCTAATATCTGTTGGTATTTTGCACTGTTGATCTGAATTCCCATTTGTTAATTTAGCCACTGTTCTAATCAGTACCTGAGGATTTTTATTATTGCTATCTATTATTGTAGAATAGTATTCTGAGAGAGCTGTAAAGAGAGCTTTTTTATATTTTTTAACACTCTCTGTCCATGCAATTTGAAAGACATGTAGCTTTGTGGTTCTCCATCTGCGCTCCAACTTTCGACACTCTAATTTAAGAGCTTGAGTGTTCTCATTAAACCAGGGAGAGTTTCTATGTGCTTTGATCACTTTTGTTTTAAGGGGAGCCACTGTGTCCAGAGCATCTCTCAAGGTCACATTATAATGTGATGTTAGCTGATCTAAATTGTATTCTACATTTGCATTTGATGTTAACTGATCTTAATGATTTTCCACAATTACACTCGACTTACTCAAAGTATATATAAATTTTGAAGCAGAATTTCAATCTAGATGTCGCACTGTCTTTGTTTTAATCTGTGAATGTGTTGGCAAGGGTAGGACTAAATCAAATGTAATTAAGTAGTGACCGGAAATAACTTAATTTAGTGGAGTAATATTTAAATTTTGAATTTCAGCTTCGTAAGTTATAATTAAATCTAATGTGTGGTTAGGATTATGAGTTGGACCTTTGACAATCTGACAAAATCCTACTGAATTTAACAAATAAGTAAAACATTTGCTAAAAGTGTCAGTTTCCACATAAATTTGTACATTAAAATCCATCATCAATACTACATGATCATAATTTATAGCCAAATCAGATAAAAGGTTACTAAATTCAGTCATGAACAATGAATATGGCCCTGGTGGTCTGTAGACTAGCACTATAATTGTGTTGGAATCTGTTTTAATATTTAAATTGAATGCCTCAAATGATGTAAAGTCACCTAAACTTTTAGAAGTGATTTGCATTTTGTTACAATGAATTATTCCAAGGCCTCCTCCTTGACCAGAATCTCTAGACTTATGAAGGAACGAGTATCTGTCTGGTGACGCCTCAGCTATGGGAACAGTATCAGATTTATTAAGCCAGGTTTCAGTGAGAAGACACAGATCAGATTTTGTACTTAATATAATATCATTTACCAAAACAACTTTACTTCCAAGAGAGTGAATGTTCAATAAACAGCACTTAAAACTGCATGCTTCTTTTTGAACTGGTGATATATTTTTGTTTTAATTTGAAGTAAATTTCTATTACCGGTGCCCCTGGTGGAGGGCCTGGTTTAATCTCTTGGTCTAATTATACACCTTATTTTTTGGTTATCAAGTAATTTAAAGTTTGCATCAAAACTAAATTTATAAAGTGCCCCACAACAGGGATTATGGTTAACAGCTTCAGGATAGTAAAAATTGGGATTAACAACAGCCTGTGATTTAAGATCACATGACTGTGGCCTGGATGTTGCTCTAATCATTCAATTCAAGCAGTTTTGCTGCCATATTTTAGGATAATTACATAAAATCCCCCTTGAGTTAGGATGAAGACCATCTCTTTTGAAAAAATCCAGGCCTTTCCCAAAAATCATCCCAATTGTTCACAAAGGCTATGCCTTTATTTGCACACCAGGTTTCTAGCCAGCAGTGAAGGGAACGCAATCTGCTATAAATCACATTCCCTCTATATAATTTTGGTAAGGGGCCAATTACAACTAAATTCCGACATTTTCTTTTAGCTTTGCTGCATAGAGAGACGAAGTTCCTCTTTAATACCTCAGATTACTGTAAATAAACATCATTAGTGCCGACATGCAGCAATACGGTAGATACTTCATCGTCGGCGACACAATCCAATGCAGCCTCTATGTCAGAAATCATGGTCCCTCTGAGGCATTTAACATTAACTGCTGGTTTAACATACTTTGGAATTCTAACATTCCACACTATGGAATCGCCAATTATGAGCACTTTCTTATTCTCAGTATCCACAGGCGCACTGCGGAGTGCTGAGAATCTGTTCTGGGTCCAAATTGGTGACCTGGGTGCCGAGGGACTTAATTTTGGCTTCTCAGACCCCTGTCTTACTGTTACTCACTTGCCCTGTGGCTGAATTGGTACATATGTTTCCTGACTTTACACAGATATTATTTCAAAACCTCACTGTAAAGTTAAAGTGGTATTGTTTTTATGCTAAATATAATAAGTGATACAGTAAGAGGTTACAACTGCTGGATAGCAGAAACATATGTCAGAGTAACAGTGCTGGGCAGGTTGCAATGATGATGGAATATTGAGGTGTTACATTTGTGACAACAAAATTTCAATAAATAACTATAAAGTCATTGTTGTGCAATCTGGGTGACTTGGTACCATGTCAAATATAGTAATAGAAATGATTGATTAATGAAAAAACTTAATTTGGCAGCAATCAGCTGGAGATTCTTCTTGAAAGTATGCTAACCATTACACTACCATAGTAATGTGCTTAATACTGCTTCTCTGTTGATAGGTCACACTCTAATAACTTATGCCACTCGATCTGCTGCTCCACCATGGGAGTAAGTCTAAAATTATATATCAAAAACCTGACTTATGGTGAGAAGCAGCTCTGTTGTAAATTTTAATTCCATGGCTTGCAAAGAGAAGAAACTAACAGAAATTGAGCTTTATAGAAATAAATGTTTTTACAAGGATCGGAACTTGTTAGTTTGGAATGTGCAATAGAAAATATTTAGAATTTAATCTAAAACTAATTATGCATCTTAAAATAATAGTGTGGTGAAAAATGTCTTTTAGAGCTGAAAATGTCAGTGATATTTTTCAAATATCGATAAATCTTTCTTTCAGATATGTCAATTATAATGTGACTTGCTCCTTTTTTACACTTTTAGGAACTTTTCAGATTTGGACTAACAGGCCGGTGTGGATGGAGCAAGACAACGGAACAGGCTGTTGCTATTGCCTTTTGAATATATCTAATATATATATATATATATATATATATTTAAATATAAATTGTTTGTAAAATGTGAAAATACTTATACATTACATTATTCACTGAGGCAGTAGGGGTTGGTGAAGCAAACTCTGAGACCTCATCATATCCACAGTGTATTTATACCACCATGGTAATGACATCAACCTGCTTTTGTAAAATCATAATGGTCAGTACAACGATTTGTTCCAGGTTGCAGTATTAGTTTAAGGAGCTTTGTAGAATAAATATTTTTGTAATCAAATTTAATTTTATTTTATTATTTGGTTGCTTAGCCTGTAGTATACTGAGCAATGGTGGTTCATATTATATCATTTGTAAGGTTTCTAAACTCTTTTGGGACTCCCCCGAATGGGACGACACGCCGAAGAGCATCCCAAAAGTGCGATCGCCACGTCTGTGGAAGACTGCTTCTCCATTGCCAGGTCAACTGCAGGCTTCCAGCGCTGCAGCGGCTTGCCGTGAAAGCAAATCCGAGCCGACCCGTGTGCCTGTCCTCAGTGGGTGATGCAAGGAACATTATAAATGCAGGGAACAGTATTACTTGGTCATGACCCTGCCTGATTGCTGTGTCTGTGTATAGAAGAGTGGTAGATCCCGCTACAATGCTAGAGAACTGAGACTCAGCCTCGTGTTTTGGGATGCAAAACAGGAACTCACACGTCACAACTTATAATGTAATTAGGTGATGGACTAAAACTTTGGTGCCATAGTTGCCCGAATAACCATCAGTTCCACATATAACATAAATCTATTGTGATCCTCCACATTAGCATTCGATTTTATTTCCACAAGTCAACATAAAGTGGACTGAGTAATTTTCTCTTTTTTCACTTCCTACATACTTTACCATTTTTGAAAATTAATCCACACTCAATAACCAAAAATGACGAAGTGAAAACATATTTTCAGAAAAGTTAGCCATTTTTTTTAATCAAAAGCTTAAATCTCTCATTAATATAAGCATTCAGACCCTTAATTTAGTACTTTGTAGAACCCATTTGGCAGCAATTACAACTATGAGTGTTCCTGGATTTGGGCAGTTTATCTCACGCTGACTGGCAGATCATCTCAAACTCCTCAGATGTTCTAAGGGGTTTAAGTCTGAATTTTGGCTGGGTCATTTAAGGACAGTCAGAGACATGTCCAGAAGCCACTCCAGCTTTGTCGTGGCTGTATGTTTCAGATCATTGTCATTGTATTAGGCAGGTGATGAGCAGTTATGATCCAGGCAAAGTGCTTGGAGTCCTGCAAAACGTGTTCAGGTTTTGTCTCATCAGACAAGAGAATCTGTCACCTCATTTTTCAGAGTTCTTTAAATGCCGTTGGAAAACTCAAAGCTTGAGTTAGCCATACCATAAATGCCTGATTGATGGTGGTTCTACTGAGAGGTTTTCCCTTCTCAGCAGATGACTTCTGAGCCTCTGTTAGGGTGATTATTAGGTTCTTAATCATCTCCCTGACCTTGCCCTTTTGACTTGAGAGCCAAATCTAGAAAGAGTCCTGGAGCCTCATGCATAACACTGTGCATAGAGTTCACACTAAAACATGGCGTACGGACAAAAGTGGAAATGTGCGTACACACAAAAAAATTCAGATGCACAAAACTGACAGTACGCCAGCTTCCACGCACTTCCGCTACATAAATCCTGGTAAGCCTGAAAAGTAACGCTTGTGCATGCGCTTGCCGCCCACCCCGACTCCTTCCATAATTTTGCATATCTTAACATGCAAATTAAAATAAATTAGTTTAGCATTCTGTGAAAAGACAATGGCAAAGCACAGGGAAAACAGAAGAATTTCAGCTAATACAAGTGGAGGCTAGTAAAAAATACTATTTGTTAGTTTAAGCAGTGGCCAATATCCACACAATCAGCTCTTTAATAAATGTCAAGTCCATCTGTAAGCTTAGAATGCTGATTCTTCAAAACTTTTAAGAAACATTGAAATATCTTCATAGTACATGTTTAATTCTATCCATTCAGGGTTGCGCCAATCCTAGCAAGGAACAATCCCTGAATGGGGCGCCAGCTCATTGCTACTGCAATGAAATTAAAAATGTATCTGTGTAATGTAATATACATACTTTACTGCATTTCATCTTAAAAATGATATCAAGAGCTCCAAGAATATAGCGCTTGGAAATCTCAATCGATTTAGAAGCCAGTCGTTATCATCTGTAAAAATGTGATCTCTTTTATTGAATTGAATTGAATTGAATTCCTTTATTGCTTTTGTGTGGTACAATGAGATTCAATATGCAAATCCTTCATAAACTTGTTTTCCTATAAAATGATAAAATAACAATAATAATAATAATACAAAAAACAATGAATAATATACAATATGTAAGCATAAGTGGCTCAGGTTGTGCACTATTACAACTGCAGTGCAAGTTTAAAGTGAGGTAATTGTACTTCTAAGTACAAACAGTTCTTCCAAGAGCACTTGATGAACTGATTGAGTGCTATATGCTGTATCCCAATAATCCACTTTCTGATCAGCTGCTGTAGACCTGTGATTTCACACTTCGATACAGTGGGTTAAAATACTCAGTGGTGCACCAATATTAACAATGCTAAAGCAGCTATAGTATCTGGAATAGTTTGGCAATTTTGTTCACCATTATATTGTTACAGGTTGATTACAATTAGATGCTTTAAATTAATAAACGATAAGCGGTTAATTTCAGTGTATTTGATAAAGCTGCATCAGGGATGTGAATCTTAAAAATAAAGGGAAACCACACAGGAACAGTAGCACTGTTTTGACGTTGGGTGCTGACAGTTTGTAAATCCAAGCCAAAAACTTGAGTACACACAGGTTAAGTCTGGTGTGAGAATGTGCATGGCTTTACGCCAAGTTTAGTTTTTATACATTGCGATGTGAGCGTGGAAATGGGCGTACACAATATTTTTGTGCGTATGCACTTTTTACACATGAGGCCCCTGGTGGTTCCAATCTTCATATATTTCACAATTATTGAGGACACTGTGTTCCTGAGAACAGTCAAACCTTTAGAAATGGTTTTACATCCTTGCCCTGATCTATGCCTCGCCATAATTTGATCCACAGAGAGTTCCTTGGAGTTCAAGGATTGATCTTTGTCCTGACATGCAGTGTGAATTGTGAGACCTTATATATACAGGGGTTTGTCTCTATAGACTATGTCTTTTCAATACAGTTTGCCAGAGGTGGACTCCAATGAAGTTTTAGTTGCATCTAAAGGATAATTAAATGAAACAGGATGCACCTGAGCACAATATGGAGTGCCAAAACAAAGGGTCTGAATGCTATAAATATGAGATTTCACTTTTTGATTTTAGCATATTTGCAGACCTCTCTGAAAACGTGTTTTCTCTTGGTCATTATAAGTTGAATGTAGAATGTAGCAAAAATGTAAAACCTATTAATTTAAAATAAAATCTACAACACAGTAAAGTGTGCAGAAAGTGAATGGATCATAATATTTTTTAAATCCATTGTATTATTCAGTAAAATTGATAAGTGACAAGTTGTACACCCTTTCTGTTCTGATTGTTAAAATCTAATCAAAAAAATAAAAAAAAACAAGAATAATTATAGTCACTTTGTGTGGACTGGATTATTCATAATAACATTTTTTCACGGTAGAGGATAAATACCTAATGAGCAGACAGAATTACTGACAAAAATAAAACATAACTGCCAGGAAATAACTTAATGTCGGGGTAAAGTTTGGTAAAAACTAAGAATACATTAAAGTAGGGCATCTCAAGTAATGGAGTAATCTAAATGAAGGGATGTGGTTTTTCTATTTTTATTGATTAGCTCACTTTATTATAAAATGCATATTAAAAAAGTAATGTGTAATGGAGAAAAAATGATTTTGTAAAACTAAATCAAGATTTCTTTATTGATTAATTAAAGCAAACATATAAGCAAAATGTAGACAATAATACATTGTTCTTAAATTTTAAAGTGCCAGTTAACTTTTAAGTGTAGTTTATGGAACAAATGAAGAAAACTTTGTCACAAGAACTCATAATTCATAATATTTATTCTGCTATGATCTCCGCCATGTGCCTTTCTGTGCATTTATAATTATCAATGCCTGGTAGAGGAACAGGAGTTCAAGGAGAATTGAATGAAAGGGGATTTGAGTTGAAGAAAGAAGCCAAAAAAAGGAGTTGACAGAGATATAATCAAAGCACAAGAAAGAAGTCAGTAAACAGTCATTAGTCTAAGCCAAATCACAAAACTGAAGTCAGAGTCAAAAGAAACAAAGTCTTCACACTAATTAGTTTTATTTGCCCATAAATTAACAAATCTTCATTTTATTATTTTTAGCAAAAGGATCTGATGCTTTGATGCCAAATGCTACTTGCCACTATATTAAATAAAGTTCTTGTCATGATTCCATGCTTTATGATAGCACTCAACCACATAACGGTCAATAAATGCCATCGCAATAAATAAATATAATATGGTCATGGTCGTCAAAACAACCACAAAATGGTGAGGCCCACAATAAAGGAAAGTCCAAGACATTGCTAATGTGGAGGCATCCTCGAAATGATAAAAAAAATACTTATTCTTCCTTCCTTCTCTCATTCTTGTGTTGATGTACATTCATATACTGGATTCATGTTGACTGGGTATCACTCCGTTCTCCCTTCTCCTTAGTACATTAGAAGAATTTAGATGAGAACAGGCCAATGCAGCCCAAAAAACCTGCCAGTCCTATCTACTTAATTCTTCCAAAATAACATCAAATTTAGTTTTAAAGGTCCCTAAAGTTCTTGTCTGTATGTTTTAGGGACTGTTAAAGAGACTTTGCATTAATAGAGCAAACACCATTTAGGTGTGTCCAGGTGGTGAGTGTCTGACGGAATACTTGAGCCACAATGACAGAAAGTGATCACTTTTTTTATTTTGAAAGGAAAATTCTGTTGGGGCTACACAGACCTGGAAAAGACAATTTGCTATAAAGAGCAGAGTCATTTTGAGAAGACATGCATATAATGTGTGTGTGTGTGTGAGTTTGTATATGTGAATACAGAGAGATGGTCAAGAACTTAAAGAGCAGCACTTACAAGACCATCTCCTCTGCTTAAATCCATTGACCAGCAAGAATTGGGAAGGACCTTGCTTGCATTGGCACATGGAGATGGACAAAGTGAGTGGATATAGTGTTGCCTCTGACTCCAAGTGATTGGCAGCATGAATTTTCAGGCAGGGGACACTGCAAAAAGGATTGCTGTGGCTGCATAGAATGAGTTATGGAACATTGACGTGACAATAGCAGCATTGGAGGGCATCCAAAAAAAGAGAGGTGGCTTCCAGTAAACCATGCATGAGGAAGCAAGAAGAAACAGTGAGTTTCACAATATATTAGACTATCTCTACCAGCCATGATAAAACACATCACACAAAATGAACATCAATCCACCACCAAAGGACAGTATTAAAAGTTGATGTACTGTATATAAATATCAAATACTCAACATAGAAAGCAAAAATACTATGTAATATTCATAAGTTTACTATTTTTGTCCTGTGAGCAAAGGGCTATATCATGATAATGATGAAACTATTCCAAAATAGTGAGATGTTATAGTTAATGCACCCTATAAATTGTATTACAAAAAATCAAGCAGTGTGTCACTAAAAATAGGCCTAACCTTCAAGCCCCTAGGCGGAACTGAAATATTCAGGCTGAACATGCACATACATGAGCAAGTGCATTCCTGGTTGAAGGGCCTGCCCAAGCAACCTCAAAATAGGCTACCATCACCAGGGACAAAGAAAATGTCATTAACTTCAAAAAGTAATATTTTTCTAAATAAGAAATTGCACCGAGCATATGAAGGAAAATTGGAAAAAATATTATGACACTCAAGTTGAGTTTGCTATAAAAAATTTTAACAAGGCATAAAATGATTAAGGCAAGCTTACTACTCATTTCAATTTTGCATAATAGTGCCGTCTGCTGAGGAATTGGGGGGCAGTGCCCCACCTGCCTTTAAAATAGAAATGCCACTAGAAGTGATACAGATATTACTAGCAAACTGGGAAGCTATTTTCCACACAGAAATTAGCAAAAAAAAATTTTAAAAGCTGCACATATTTTATCATTGTTTTCCTTAATATCTGCAGTGGCATAAATGTAATAAAAGCGGTCACATTTTTTAAGACCAGCCAATGAAAATCTGCATTTAAGCACCTTGAACGTGGGAAATGCATTATTTAAATAAAATGTATTTTTATTACTATTATTAATAATAGTAATGATAATATGATTTGAACAGAATACATTTATTGATTATATGATCGGGAATTTAAAAATTAAACATGCTAGCCCATATTGTAAATGTTACAATTTCTGTTACTTTTCCCTTTGATTATTGTTTGTCTGATATGTTGGGTTTTTAATTGTACAACACTTTGGTCGGGCTTGATGTTGTTTTTAAAGTGCTTTATAAATAAATAAATAAATATTCTTAAAAATATATTTTTTGTTTCTTTTTCTACTATATTTGATTAAATTAAAATAACATTGATTTTTCAAATATCCCAGTTGCCTTTGGTTAAATATTTTGGTCCTTTGTCCTCTTAAAAGGAAAAGTAAAAATTGAGATATCAATTTGTCATCTCAGAAACACCTGACATAAGCATGTGCCACTTGAATGTCTGATAATCGGTCAGTAAAATAAGTTTTAAAAGATTAAATGAATGAGGGTCTTTCAGTCAATAAAACCAGAGTATGCAAATTAATTCCTTCCTGAATCTCCAAATTCATTTGCATAACATAAGCCTACTGGGATGTCTGCTTTCAGGTTTGGGCATTCCACATAATTGTTAAAAACAGAAACATGTTGTTTAATTAACAAAGGAACTGTAATAAAAGAGATGTAAATTATTCACAACAACTCTTAATTTACAGTCATGATTTGGACTATATACAGAATTATTAAATATACAATGCTATGACTTTTTACTGTACTTTGTACTAAGTTTTTATTGTAAGCTTTATAGAAGAAAAACTTGACTGATTCAATTATAATCGCATTTGTATTTGAATTATTTATTTTGATTCACATTAAATATACATTCAGATCATGAACTTTTACTTTCAAACCTGGAGAATAAAGAGGTGTTTTAATTACATACAGGAAGTATTTTTTTTTGGTAATTTTCTTTTTCTTGCATTTCAGAACAAAAGTGAACAATCTTCACAGGTTCTTATGCAGTTCATTACTGTGTTCCCATACTTGTTTCTCAATTGTTTCTGAATTTCTTTTCAACAAAAGAAACAAGTTGTTTAGTTTTTAACGTTTTCATTAAAATCGGGAAAAAATAGTAAAAATATTTAATGAAAACATTCTGTTATTGTTGCTATAGATAGCTGCAGTGATTTTTCTAATATTTTTCACATGACCCTCACCTAAACAAACATAGTGATAGAAGGCTATAGCTTCTTATAAAGCAGGTTATTGGTCCACCTCTTCATTTTCACTGATTTGAAAAGCTGTGTTTAAGAGTACAGTGATATCATAGCACTGCCTTATACCATCTGGGGTCAGATGGGTGAAGTGAATGGCTTAGTGCAACAAATGATGCTCATTATCTGTCAGTATGACAGGAAAGGTAAGAATAAAATTTGTTTTTATATATTCTAACCTAATATTCAACAATGTAGTGAAAATTGAAATCTAAGAACTCATTTTTGATGATCTAATGTATCAATGGGAACTAAGGAAACATTTTTTTTAGTCATAATATAAGAAGTATTTGTATTACTGCTCGTAGATATGTAACATCTACTATAAGATGATCCCCAATAATGAAACCTGCATCCCCCTAGTCCTCTTATTCCCTTCTCCATCTATACACTCTATCCTACAGGTCATCAAATAAAACTTACCAAATTTGCAGACTGATCCTTTGACAGGAGCCTTTTTTTCCTAAGTTCTCATCCACAGCTCACTTACCACTTACACCTGTAACAGGAGCTGCTGTGTCACTTGCAAATATGTTACTTACAATTCTCTTGTGTCTGGTACGTCTGGTAAATTTCATATTAAACAACAGGCCTCTTGTCATTCTAAAAATCTTATTTACTCATTTATTAATCGGACGTGTCTCACCATCATCATGGATGAAACAGGGAGATGGCCAACAGACTGTTTCAGGAAGCATGTTCGAGCCTCTAAAATCAAAGACCTCACAAGGCCCGCTGTAGAAAACTTCACATCCCTTGATCACAGCCACACTAATCTCTCTGTCTGTGTTCTTTCACAGGGCTTCAAAGACACTTTTCAAAGAAAAACAGAAGATGTTAAGTCCGTTCTCAACTGGGATAACATATTTCTCCAGGTCTTAATGACTTTATAATCTCTCCCTTAATCTTCCCTAATGACAAATTTCTCTCACCTGCTCTCACCTTTTCTCCTTTCACCTGACCCGGCTTTGCTCCTTCCTTATCCACTTATATAAGGTTACATGCTCCTTCATTTCAGTTGCACAACTAGTGAAGGCTATACAGTCAAAACATTCTCTTTAACCTTCTTTTCTTTCCAGTGTTGAAATAACAGTTAACCTTTTTTCTCTTTGGTAAAAAATACTTTTAGAACATGTCGAAACTTGAGATAAAACATTTAAATGTATAGACTGTGAAATCTGAAATAGTTGTGCCTAGTTAGGGCAATTTTTAATTTATTAGCTAAGCCTGCTTCAACTAAATGTTACATTTCATTCATTTTACCAACAAATGACATGCACAATATCAGCCTCAGATGAGTTTCAAT
This sequence comes from Erpetoichthys calabaricus, assembly GCF_900747795.2. Taxonomy (NCBI): domain Eukaryota; kingdom Metazoa; phylum Chordata; class Cladistia; order Polypteriformes; family Polypteridae; genus Erpetoichthys; species Erpetoichthys calabaricus. The sequence continues at coordinate 94,391,908 of NC_041399.2, forward strand.
AGCCTGTATCCCATTTAATATAAATCTGCTCAGCATGTTCACTTTCATCATGCTACCCGCCAAATTATAATAATAGAAAAATACCTCCACCCCTCACCCCATTAATGTCTTAGATATGTGTAAAAAGTTCATCAAGAATATACCTCTGTTTTTACGCTTCTGCCATACTTTCTCTGTGATGGAATCGTGCCCTATCTGATTTGCCGCCAGGATGGACCCTGTCACTCACTACCTAGAACTGAATTAAGTGGGTTTGAAAATGTATGTATGTATGACTTCAAAATATATTTCATTTCATCTTTTTCTTGTCTGTTTCTAGAACACTGATGTACAGTATGTTAATTAACTTGAAAATTATATACATTATAAGTGATCTGAATCTTTTCGTAACCTGCCAAAATATATAGATAGATAAATAGATAGATACTTTACTAATCCCAAGGGGAAATTCACATACTCCAGCAGCAGCATACTGATAAAGAAAATATTAAATTAAAGAATGATAACAATACAGCCAGACAATAACTTTGAATAATGTTAACGTTTACGAACCCCCCCCACCCCCGCCTGGGTGGAATTGAAGAGTCGCATAGTGTGGGGGAGGAACGATCTCCTCAGTCTGTCAGTGGAGCAGGAAAGTGACAGCAGTCTGTCGCTGAAGCTGCTCCTCTGTCTGGAGATGATACTGTTCAGTGGATGCAGTGGATTCTCCATGATTGACAGGAGCCTGCTCAGTGCCCGTCGCTCTGCCATGGATGTCAAGCTGTCCAGCTCCGTGCCTACAATAGAGCCTGCCTTCCTCACCAGTTTGTCCAGGCTTGAGGCCTCCCTCTTCTTTATGCTGCCTCCCCAGCACACCACCGCATAGAAGAGGGTGCTCGCCACAACTGTCTGATAGAACATCTGCAGCATCTTATTGCAGATGTTGAAGGATGCCAGCCTTCTAAGGAAGTATAGTCGGCTCTGTCCTTTCTTACACAGAGCATCAGTATTGGCAGTCCAGTCCAATTTATCATCCAGCTGCACTCCCAGGTATTTATAGGTCTGCACATCTGCACACAGTCACCTCTGATGATCACGGGGTCCATGAGGGGCCTGGTCCACCTAAAATCCACCACCAGCTCCTTGGTTTTGCTGGTGTTCAGGTGTAGGTGGTTTGAGTTGCACTATTTAACAAAGTCCTTGATTAGGTTCCTATACTCCTCTTCCTGCCCACATCTGATGCAGCCCACGATAGCAGTGTAGTAGTCAGCAAACTTTTGCACGTGGCAGGACTCCGAGTTATACTGGAAGTCCGATGTATATAGGCTGAACAGGACCGGAGAAAGTACAGTCCCCTGCGGCGCTCCTGTGTTGCTCACCACAATGTCAGACCTGCAGTTTCCGAGACGCACGTACTGAGGTCTTTCTTTAAGATAGTCCATGATCCATGCCACCAGGTATGAATCTACTCCCATCTCTGTCAGCTTGTCCCTAAGGAGCAGAGGTTGGATGGTGTTGAAGGTGCTAGAGAAGTCCAGAAACATAATTCTTACAGCACCACTGCCTCTGTCCAAGTGGGAGAGGGATCGGTGTAGCATTTAGATGATGGCATCCTCTGCTCCCACCTTCTCCTGGTATGCGAACTGCAGAGGGTCGAGGGCATGTTGGACCTGTGGCCTCAGGTGGTGAAGCAGCAACCGCTCCAATGTTTTCATCACATGCAACGTCAGAGCGACAGGCCAGAAGTCATTCAGCTCACTAGGACGTGATACCTTTGGGACTGGGGTGATGCAGGATGTTTTCCAAAGCCTCTGGACTCTCCCCTGTTCTAGGCTCAGGTTGAAGATGCGCTGTAGAGAACTCCCCAGCTCCAACGCACAGGCCTTCAGCAGTCATGGCGATACTCCATCTGCTTTTCTGGCACAAAGTCTCCTCAGCTCTCTGCTTACTTGGGCTGCTGTAATTGTGGTTTGGGGGAAGCTCTGTATATGTATATGATAAAAATCTTAACAATTTTACAACCTAAATGTTAAAATAGCCTCTTTCTATATGTATAAATATTAGGAAACAAGGATGTGAATATCTGCATTATGTAACTGCTTCCATTCACCCATTTCCTAAAGTGTATGGCCATATTTTCCAGGATTTACAGGTCTTTCTCTGAGCTTGCATTTTCTGTTGGATAACTGACGTCCATGCAGAATTTGCCCCTGTCTTGAGAGCAATTCTGCTGCAACAGATTTTGCTGCATTGCAACACACACACACAGATGTACCTGCATTCATATGCAATCAAACCATGTAAATACTGAGCCACAAAGTTGCCTCCTATATACACTTTTAGGATGAGTTTGAGGACACGAGTATATAGGAAAAATGAAAGGAAGAATTTACAAAGTCAATAAAGGTGACTGGGAAATCAAATTAAACTTCTATTTTCTAAATGCAGCTTTGTTTTTTCTAACTGTCATTTCAATTAATCCTTGAGCAAAGGAATAATGATATGTACTCTATCAATTCATTTTTATTCCACTTTAGTCCAGTTCAGGGTCATGCGGAGTATGATGAAATTTTTCTTGAAATATGGCAGCCCTTGCTATTTGTCAAGGCAATAGCATTGTTCACTGTATGTTTGTTCTGTTAATCAAGCATACCCCTTTTCTTTGTGTTACTGATGTTTTGAACACTTGCCTGATTTTCATTTATTCTGTTTTGAATTACCACCTCTGCATGTATTTACAATCACTTCCCTTGACTGATTGCTGATTCCACATGAACTGATGTAGTTTAGGTCTTTGCCCAAGGCTTTATTCATTATTCAAAAATGTACAATGTTTTTTTTTTAGTTTTTATTTAGTGACAGGTCCTGTCACTTCTGAGCTTTCACACTTTCAATTTTTCAAAAATTTTCATTCCCACACATGTGCCTTCATTCTCTGTCTAATACTCAATCAATCATTATTATTTCTTAAAACATTTTCTAAGTAATTTATAACATAATGAAAGTCATACATTTCATGTCTAAATAGACAGTCTAGAAAAGTTTAAAATAAATTTGTCAAAAGAGCTAGGAAACAAGTACATGCAAGAGAGGCCACATGGTATATCTTGTCTATAAAACTCAAACATTTTTAACTTCTAAGTAGATGATTTTAATTAACACTTCCATTGATTTTTCCAGTGATTATTTAGTGTGATCTAACTTTGCTGCATACGTAATAGTCCATTTTATGTGCAACTGTAAAGGGAGATGTGCTTGAAACTGCCTGCCTATTAAACTAGAACATCCTGACTTCATTTATCTATTCTATGAACCAGAAACATATCTAAGACTTTTAATGTTTAACTATTTGGAGACCTTTGGATGGTCCTTAATGGCATGGGGATGTTACTAGAATAATTACTGTGTGATGACTGGTGTAATTGAAATGTTTTCTAGTTATAATATGAAAATGAACCTAGCTGATTAAAAGAAGCTATTCTATTAGTTCCTTCAGTCTTTCTGTGGAGAACCTAGCAAGGTTCCATCACTAGTATAAATAAAGGCCATCCACTTTGAATTTCATTTGTAACAATGACTCAAGACTATTTTTTATTTACTGAGAATTTTCTCTAATACCAACAAAATATACTTTTAATCCATGTACATAAAAATTCAGAAGGTGTTAATTGTTTCATAACTGTAGAGGAGATATCTGGAAAGGCCTTGCCCAGTTGTTGATGCTACTGTATCGTACTGTTTATTCAAAGTTATCATGGGATCAAATAACTAAACAGTATGCTCCAGGTTTTGGATTGCATTTTTGGCCTGACCATTTTTCTATCCCCATTTTGTATATTCTCCCCATGTCCACATAGATTTTCTCTAATCTCCTGAAGACATGCTTGTTATGTTAATGAATGTCTCAGGATTTGCACTGAATTAATGAGACAGAGATTGTGTGCGTGTCAGTATACCTCCTTTGGAGAAAAGACTGTGTCAAAATAGTTTCTAGATCTGAGTGATTCTGCAGTCAACTAAGTTATTTGAGGCAATGCTTCCCTTTACACCCTCTTCAGAGATCACTGTAACTGTTTCATATTTATAAATATTTTAAGGATATCTACTTTTTTTCTTAATTTTTTATGATGTGTGGATGGTGGTACTGTGGTGGTTCTGCTGTCTCACAGTAAGGAGACAAGGCTTTTTGTTCTCCCAGTGTGGATTTTGCATGTTCTCGTCGTGGCTGCAAGGGTTTCCTCTGGGTGCTCTGGTTACCTCCCACAGTCCAAAGTCATTCAGGTTAGGTGAATTGACAACCCTAAATTGGCCTTAGTGTGATTGGGGTGTGTGTGGGTGTGTGCTCACCCTTACGATGGACTGGCGCCCTGTCTGCCTTGCATACTATGCTAGCTGAGATAGGCTCCAGCAGACCCATGCGACCCTGTTCAGGACCAAGTGGCTCAGAAAATTACTGACTGACTGACCTTATGATGTCATAAGTTCATAGTCTGATACAGTAATATCAGGATCTGTATTTCAGCAAACCTTCAACCATCATTCCATCAACAGAAGCTGTTTATTCAAAAGCAATGTGATTTAGTGGGTAGAACATTGAAGTAGAAGGTTGCTGGTTTCATTCTTACTTCCAACATAGCAAGAATGTCACTGTAGCAACGAGGGATAAAAAAAATTCAGTTGATATGCAGGCAGACTTGAAGTACCATCTGCTAACTTATTGTGTTCATGAACTGTGCTGACACACAACAGTAGAACTGGACAGAGCTCAAAACACCAGAGGCACATGAACATTGCAGCTTTGTTAATCAAGTGACCAGATGAAAATGAAAGAGCTACTGAGATAAGCTGGCCAACAATATGGCCATCATTCAGAAACACACATGGCTTAAGAGAGATTGGACCTGCACGGTTTCATAAATTTGTAGATAAGCAAACAGGAGACCCACACCAAGCAGTAAAACAGAGCTTCAAAAATTAAAATAAAAGTAAAAACCCTAGTCCCATTTTATACCTTTACATACCTCTTCTCATTTAAAGGATCCAGTCCATAGGCTAAAAAAATCGTATTATGCTGCAAAAGCCTTTTACATTTTTTGAACCAAAGAGCCTATCTTTTATAAGAAAATGTTGACCACATCATGTGTGAGCATATGCCGGCAATGCAGTGGCAGTAATGGTGTCCCATAAAATGTGCATGAGGGTGAAATCATTGATGCATTAGCTTTAAAAGAGAAAAAGGAAATGTCATTGTGCAAGTCCAGTAAATCTACTGAATGCCGAGGGAAGATATTTAGGGTCCAGAATTACTATGTACAGTGCACTTAGAAATATGTGGAAATAAACTTGAAAATGAAAACAAAACAAAAATCAACAAGAAACCCAACATATGGTTATTGGAATACATGAATATATAATTGTTTGAATTTTTCAAATTAATTTCTTTATTCCTAAGTGCTGTTATGAATCTTTATAAATAATATGAAAGTCTGTCTTGTTACTTCAGTTCTGCACAAATAATAATTATTTAGAGGATGCAACAGAAACAGTTATAATTGTACTTTTTGGAGACTCAGAAAAATATCCCACACATTTGACAAATAATGTTGGTACAAGTAGTGAGAAAGAACAACTACTGATAATGGTTTACATGATATCCTTACTCTAAGCTCATGCCTAATGCCTAATGTTTGAATAGAGATGCAAAGCTAAATGGTGCAAATAACACCCATCCATCCATCCATCCATTGTCTCCCGCTTATCCGAGGTCGGGTCGCGGGGGTAGCAGCTTGAGCAGAGATGCCCAGACTTCCCTCTCCCCGGCCACTTCTTCTAGCTCTTCCGGAAGAATCCCAAGGCGTTCCCAGGCCAGTCGAGAGACATAGTCCCTCCAGCGTGTCCTGGGTCTTCCCCGGGGCCTCCTCCCGGTTAGACGTGCCCAGAACACCTCACCAGGGAGGCGTCCAGGAGGCATCCTGATCAGATGCCCGAGCCACCTCATCTGACTCCTCTCGATGCGGAGGAGCAGCGGCTCTACTCTGAGCCCCTCCCGGATGACTGAGCTTCTCACCCTATCTTTAAGGGAAAGCCCAGTCACCCTGCGGAGGAAACTCATTTCAGCCGCTTGTATTCGCGATCTCATTCTTTCGGTCACTACCCATAGTTCATGACCATAGGTGAGGGTAGGAACATAGATCGAATGGTAAATTACCATTACTGCGGATGCCGCACCGATCCGCCTGTCGATCTCACGCTCCATTCTTCCCTCACTCGTGAACAAGACCCCGAGATACTTGAACTCCTCCACTTGGTGCAGGATCTCGCTACCAACCCTGAGAGGGCACTCCACCCTTTTCCGGCTGAGGACCATGGCCTCGGATTTTGAGGTGCTGATTCTCATCCCAGCCGCTTCACACTCGGCTGCGAACCGATCCAGAGAGAGCTGAAGATCACGGCCTGATGAAGCAAACAGGACAACATCATCTGCAAAAAGCAGTGAGACCTGGAAGGGCGTGATTGGGAGGAATGGCCCCCCCCGATCTGAACCCGAGCGGTGTTTTGTTATTGGACTTCTGTGCTCGTCACGTATTGTCCATAACGAACACCATGTTCAAGCATAGGGGTGTTCATATGTGCACTTGGCACCAGGACACCCTAGGCCTCAGTTCGATGATCGACTTTGTGGTCGTGGCGTCGGACTTGCGGCCACATGTCTTGGACACTCAGGTGAAGAGAGGGGCGGAGCTGTCAACTGATCACCACCTGGTGGTGAGTTGGCTTCGATGGTGGGGGAGGATGCCGGTCAGGCGTGGTAGGCCCAAACGTGTTGTGAGGGTCTGCTGGGAACGTCTGGCAGAGCCCCCTGTCAGAAGTAGCTTCAACTCCCACCTCCGGCAGAACTTCGACCACATCCCGAGGGAGGTGGGGGACATTGAGTCTGAATGGGCCATGTTCCGTGCCTCTATTGTTGAGGCAGCTGACCGGAGCTGTGGCCGTAAGGTGGTCGGTGCTTGTCGTGGCGGCAATCCCCGAACCCGTTGGTGGACACCGGCGGTGAAGGATGCCGTCAAGCTGAAGAAGGAGTCCTACAGGACCCTTTTGTCCTGTGGGACCCTGGAGGCAGCTGATAGGTACCGGCTGGCCAAGCGGAATGCGGCTTTGGTGGTTGCTGAGGCAAAAACTCGGGCGTGGGAGGAGTTTGGGGAGGCCATGGAGAACGACTTTTGGACGGCTTCGAGGAGATTCTGGTCCACCATCCGGCGTCTCAGGAAGGGGAAGCAGTGCAGTGTCAACACTGTATATGGTGGGGATGGTGCGCTGCTGACCTCGACGTTGTGGGTCGGTGGGGGGAATACTTCGAAGACCTCCTCAATCCCATTAACATGCCTTCCAATGAGGAAGCAGAGCCTGGGGACTCAGAGGTGGGCTCCCCCATCTCTGGGACTGAGGTCACTAAGTAAATACAAAAACCATTGTCTGTAGCCATAATGTTACCACTGCACTAGTAGACATTTTTGTTTACGTTTTGAGACAGACTTTTTTCTAACAAACTACTATATGTTGAAACTATCCATTCATCAATGTATTTCCTTTAATCAATTATCTGGAAATTCCATCCTGTAATATTTTATTTTATTAACAGATGTGCTGTATGTTCAAAACGAAGGATGGATTTAATGTTTTCTTTCCACCTTTTTAAGCTCATTGTAAAGATGTTTTTGACATATCTACAAATATGAATGTTCTCACCAATTAACAAAATATTTATTGATGGAGTAGGACTAATGGATTCAATCTGGAGACTAAAATGCAACTAGTAAAGGTAATTGCATGGAAATGTTAATATACTCATTGATACTACCATGCCAGTGGCTACAGAATAGCAAGATTTTTCTGCTGCAAATTCTGAAATGTTTCTTTACAATATAAACAGCATACTTAATGTTTCCTTTTAAGAAAGATACCAAGATCACTGATGCTGAGAGGTGACTGGTTAATAAACACTGTGAGGATGACTCACATGGAGTTTATATAGCATATCATAAAAGAGAATATCTGTAAGTTCTGTCTAAATTAATTGTTTTACAATCAGGTGGACACACAGAGAGTCAAAGGATACAGAACATTTTGTAGTATACAAACAGTTATTTGGTGTATGATTCAACAACATGGAATAGGATTTACAATGAACATTAGTACAGTATTGATGAGAAGAAACCATCCAGGCAAACATCTCACCAAACTAAAATCAAGCCAGGTTCTAAAGGTTCCTAAAGTACTGCTGCCTACTACACTACCTGGTAATTTACTCAATGTGTTTATGGTTTCCTGTGTAAAGAAAAACTTTGTAACGTTCTTAACAAATTTGTGTCCCTTGTAAGAGACGATCGGCAGTTCAACCCGGCTGGGACACCCCTGATATGGAAGGATGGGGGAATGCTGTTTTTTAAGGACACTGCCTCCCCCAAGACACTAGATGGCAGCTTCTCTGGAGTGTAGTGGTGCCCTGGATTCCCACAGGGCATCCAGGGACTTGGAGTTCGTTATCTCAGCCCTGTTGGGTAATGTGGGTGCCGCCAATGGGTGCTGTGAAAGGACATGGGGAGTCTTACTTTTCTCATAGCCCAGAATTACTAGTGAGTCACGAGGACGGAAATCCAGAAGTACTTCCGGGCTGAAGAAAACTCAACTTCTCCATATGACCCAGAAGTTCTGACAAGTCAAGTGGACGAAAGAGCAGAAGCACTTCCAGGTCAGACACTCTACAAACAACTGCTATGAACCCAGCAGGCGAGCCAGAGTTGGATGAAGGTGGACAAACTTGCTGGGAGGTGTGGAGGAGAAAAGAGAAAGAGAAGATTTGTATTTGTGCATAATTTACTTGCCTGTTTATTTGGGGCTGTGGTGCTTGAAGGGCACAGTTATAGAAGAAAATAATTAACAGTAACATCTTGGTGCTTTTACTTTGTATCCTAAGTGTGCGTCTCTTGGGTTTACATTCTTAATAAAAAAAATTTAGGTTAAGATGAGATATTGTATTATATAAGTAAGGATTTAAGTTCAGCAAATACTTGTGTAAAACCTAGATATGTTGAGGCTTCAAGTATAAAACCTTTCTTGGATTTAATACTAATATTTTATGCAAAAACAGCATAAGCACAAAAAAAAATCAGGTTAGGTTGGGAAGCATGCACTGCTACAGCACATTGCCGCAGCCACCACACAACGAAAAAGCTCTGGATCCTGGTTATTTGGTGTATGATTCAGCAACATTGATTAGCACTTACAATGAACATTAAAACAATATTGATGAGAAGAAGCCATCCAGGAAAACAAGCTCACCAAACTAACATCAGGCCAAGTTTTGAAGGTTCCTAACCTACTGCTACCTACCACACTACCTGGTAATTTACTCAATTTGATGTTTATGGTTACCTGTGTGAAGGAAAGCTTTCTAATGTTTGTGCAATATTTGTTAGCGAAACATTCATGTTAAAATATTGTATTAAATAAGTAGGAATTTACTGTAAGTTCAGCAAATACTTGTGTAAAACCTGGATATCCTGAGGCTTCAAGTTCAAAACCTTTCTTAGATTTAATACTAAAATTTTATGCAAAAACAGCATCAGTATTAAAAAAAAAAATCAGGTCAGGTTGTGGAGCATGCACTGCTACAGTACATTGCTGTACCCAGCACATGACGAAACAGCTTGGGATACTGGTTGGTGACTCCTCAGGCAGGCACACAGTCCAGTCCCACCCTCCAGAAATGACCATTTATTTGCCACAGCCAGGTGCTACATGGGTGTCCCCTTGGCCTGGTGCAGCCACTCAGGTACCCACACCATGTGCCATGCCAAGTTCTTTTAAATATATTGTGTCAACTTAAAACTTTGTGAGAATTCATGCACTTTTAGCAATTCCCTGTAACCGCTTATCAGGAACCATTTTTGAATATTCATGATCTAATCACCATATAAATTTGCCCAAGTTCCTTGGTGATGTCTTTACAACAAACCATGGAAGAACACAGAACAAAAGGCAGAAAACGAAAGTGGAGTGAATGTGAACTTTAGGTATTACTGACTGAAGTGGAGAATTGCAAAACCATTCTTTTTCTGTTCTGTCAGCAGAAGGGACAAATAAAAGAAATAAAAAAACAAGCGTGGGAGCAAATGCAATGTCAAGATGCTAGTATACAGCATGGATTGACACATGTTATACAGTATGTGCAGAATTGTAAGATATTAACATTCTTACTGAACTTGTCAAAAAAATAAAATCATTTTGCCAATTAATGTCAATGTTGTGATACAAGTGTCTTTACATTCAACATACAGCTTCCAATTGATTTTGAATTACCATTGAATTGATGTTGTGAGGCCATCCACGTTTCTGCTCTATACTGTGCTAAGCTGCACAAGCCATCAGAATGAGGCAAACCTTTTCACGGCTGTACAGCAGTGTGCTGCCTGAGGAGTCCAAACTCTGCCATCTACCTTTTAGTGAACCAATGTTCATGTGTGGGACTACCTTTCATTACAGTGATCCCTCCTCTATCGCGGGGGTTGCGTTCCAGACCCCCCCGCGAAAGGTGAAAATCCGCGAAGTAGAAACCATATGTTTATATGGTTATTTTTATATTGTCATGCTTGGGTCACAGATTTGCACAGAAACACAGGAGGTTGTAGAGAGACAGGAACTTTATTCAAACACTGCAAACAAACATTTGTCTCTTTTTCAAAAGTTTAAACTGTGCTCCATAACAAGACAGAGATGACAGTTCCGTCTCACAATTAAAAGAATGCAAACATATCTTCCTCTTCAAAGGAGTGCGCGTCAGGAGCAGATAATGTCAGAGAGATAGAGAGAAAAAAGCAAACAAAAATCAATAGGGCTGTTTGGCTTTTAAGTATGCGAAGCACTGCCGGACAACGCAGCTGCTAGGAAGGGAGCAATGTAAAGGTAGCATTTCAGCATTTTTTTAGAGGAGCGTCCGTATCGTCTAGTGGTGCGAACAGCCCCTCTGCTCACACCCCCTCCGTCAGGAGCACAGAATGTCAGAGAGAGTGAGAGAGAGAGACAGAGAAAAACAAACAATTAAAAATCAATACGTGCCATTCAAGCTTTTAAATATGCGAAGCACCATGCAGGAAGCATATTGCTTGACAAAACAGCCACATTTAAGCCCAGCAAGGAAGAGAGCAATGTGAAGGTAATCTTTCAGTGTTTTTTGAGGAGCGACCGTATCTTCTAGGGGTGCGAACAGCCCCTGTGCTCACAATATATTTGAGGAGTTTTATTTAATACGTAATACATGCTCTGATTGGGTAGCTTCTCAGCCATCTGCCAATAGCGTCCCTTGTATGAAATCAACAGGGCAAACCAACTGAGGAAGCATGTACCAGAAATTAAAAGACCCATTGTCCGCAGAAATCTGCGAACCAGCAAAAAATCCGCAATATATATTTAAATATGCTTGCATATAAAATCCGCGATAGAGTGAAGCCGCGAAAGTCAAAGCGCGATATAGCGAGGGATTACTGTATACCTCTCTTGTGGTGTACCTTCTATCACCTGAAAGAAACATTGTACAAGTTGTTTGTTAATTTACTAAACTTAATTGCAATCCTCTTAATTATACCTAGTTACCAAGGAGCCAACCATTGCACACAGCATGAACCTGATTTCTACTTCCCACACTACAATTTGATAAAATAAAGGGATCATGGGTTGAGCCATGCAACAGCATTACTCAGACACATTTGAGCATCATATATTAGTTGTATGGTAATTGAGTGAAAGTGCTTTCTGTTTACAAAAAGCAAATTCATTTTGTGATGGTGCCTATACGGCAACTTATGTGCGGTCAGTTGCGCCAATTGCATTAGGAATATCAGCAATTACTGCAAATTGCCATTTAATCTTGGGTTGCCCAAACTGAAAGTAAGGATATGAAATGTATCTGAGTATCATCTTAAGTATACCATACCATACAGATGGCATGACATGGCTCAGGGTTGACTGTGAGATTCCTGACCAGTAAGCAATGTTCCCTCTAAGGAGTAGCATATAGTGAGCAAAAAACATTGTTTATGAGCGACATTTTGTTTAAGCCAAAAATTTATGAGCACCAATTTTCGCGTAGCGATTCTGGGGTTTATTTCAGAACAATGACAAGTTGTATTGACATTTGAAAAATAATTAAAAATTGAAGAAGCAGGTTTACATAAGCAAAATATTTATATTAAGTAAATGTACTAAGTTAAACTTACTAAATTAGTTCCTCAGTCAAATTCTTCTGCTTTTTTCTGCTTTCCAGATGTTATAAACTTTATCTACGTCTACAGCCTTTCCAGAATTCAAGAAGAGTTTAATTCTCATTAAATGTTCCAAATGTTCAACTTCTAAACGGTTTCTGGCTTTAGTCTTTATACTGTTCATCAGGCTAAACCCTCTTTCACAGTCTGCACTTGAGGCCTGGAATGTGCCACAAATATCCATGATTAAGAAGAGTTCATTTAAGTGATCCTGTTGTTGAGTGAATGTAAGAATATCTGAAAATGTCTTTAATGCTCCACATTTTAACTTCTCATTAATAAGAATTTTGAATTCTGAATACTGTTTACAAAGATCACTTTTAAGAATATCTTCATCTTTCTGTAGGAGAAGACAGTATCTGGTTACAAGGCTTTTCATCTGCTCATGTCCAAATGAATACTCCTCCTGATTTGCAGTGGCACAGAAAGAGTCTTTTTCAAATATTGACCAATCTTTTAATTCATCATCTGGAAATTGGCTGTCCATATGGTCACACATCTGCTGGATAAATTTTATTATTGATGTTGTGTTCACTGGGACTTGAAATGAAGAAATTAGAATGCTTGTTTCTTCAAGGAAATGCTTATTCTCTCCCAGATACTGTGATCGCAATTTCTTAATTTTTGCTTTTGTAAACTGAAAGGGTTCAACAGTTGAAAGCACACTTCTTTGTAGAATTTTAGTTAATTCTGCTAGTTCTACTAGAACATCATTAAGTATTCCAGTTGCTACATGGTGTTCTGGATCACGTAACTTCTCCAAGCAATATTTGTGAACAGGATCATTGTCTTCCTCCACTTTTTCTTGGCAATATTGCAGCAAAACATCATAATTCTTTACCAAAGCATGTACTGCGAAATGTCTGGATAGCCACCTATCCTCATTCAGTGGTCTAAATGCAATCACATCTGCATCAGCAGCTTTAGCTAGTTCTTCAAACTTTGCCTTCTTAACAGATGATCTGCAGAATATTGTGTAAACAGTCCTTAGTAAAGTTTCTATCTCTCTCATCAGGGGTATATTCTTCCATGCATCATCTATACCCAAATCCTCACGATGGGCTATACAATGTTGCTCTGATAAATGTGGAATTGACTGTCGCAATAGTGCAGCTACACCTTTTCTTTTACCCAGCATAACAGAGGCTCTGTCAGAAGTAAACATAACCATCTTGTTTAAATCAAACCCTTTTTCGAAATAAAAGTTCTGAATAGCTTGAAAGATTGATGAACTATCGAATGCTATTAACTTCAGGATTCCCGCAAACACAGTTTTATAGACGGATTCATTTTCACTCCTGCACTTTATGTATAAAATTAACATCTTCGAAACGGAAATGTCAGTTGACTCATCAACTATCAAGGTATGATAAGCTGCTTTCCTTATTTCGGTATACATTTCAGTTTTGATAGATGAGTTTATACACTCACTAAACTCAAAGGCATAGTTCTTACTTCGCCAACTCTCTGGGATTTTGACATATTTTCCGACGTGATCATGAATATCCTGAACTGACAGCATTGAAGAATTTATTCTAATAGCAAGCAAAACGTTATCTATTAAAATCTTTACCTCATCCGGGGTTGTTTGATTTCGCCGTGTGGTCTCTTTCCTGGTTTCACGATCTTCTTTTGATTCAGTTAGCATGCTTTTTAAAATCCCTCTGCTTTGATTTTTAAGTTTTGTGACACAATCCACATGAGATTTTTGACCTAAATGCTTTTTTAGATGATCAACTTTCCAGTCGGTCCATGTTTTTCCTGCTGTTCATTTACTGTTGGCTCCAGCTTTCACGCAAATTTTGCATATAACACCACGTGCTTCAGAGTACTCGAAAATTTCACCCAGCTGCACGTGTTGTCCAGAGCCATGTGGCAAGTCTGCGTCTACTGAACATCCTGTCAACCATTCTTTCTTGAATTCCAAACATCGCGTTTTACTCGCATTTCCTGATCAATTGTCTGCCTGACGCTTAGACATGGCTCTTGATTTTAAACTCCTAATATAAACTGATGCGCCTAATTCTATGTAAATCAAAATATGTGCGTAAAGAAAGGCTTTAAACATGAGTCGGAAGTTTGAAATAAATAAAACTTTCGAACTTCGAACCTATGTTCAAACAAAGATAATCACATACGCAGAGCCAAACAAACAGAAACAAGTTTCAAACAATTTTTACCAAAGTTAATCACATACGCTGACTCACTGAGACAAACAGAAACAAGTTTCAAACAATTTTTATAATGCAAGCACGTTTCTTAGGTGGCGGCCTAAAAGAATAAGACATTCGGCTTTGGACTCCGATGGTCGGAGTGAGCGATCGTGCGATAAGTACGAGCGACGCCGTCAGAATGAGCAATCATGCGGGAAGTATGAGCGACGCTCTGAATTCGTGTGAGTGATCGCTCACGTGCTCAGCTTAGAGGGAACATTGCCAGTAAGCCATTTCATGCTCCAAATACCCTGCAGTTGTTACAACCCATAGCAGAACAGGAATCGCTGGTCTCAGTAATGTAAGCTCTAATTCAATACACAACTCCAAGAGGATAACTCTAGGAAATCTAAATCGGCTTATAAGCCAGTCACCATCATGAGCTAAAAATCATTGTGATTGCTGAAAACTTGCTTAGCCTGTCATTGCTGATATCCTGCAAAAGAGCTTATGCTGAACTTACTTATTATTTCGTACAACATACAGCACACCCTTGTCATTTACAAAATAAATAGGCTACACACTAAAACAATTAACATTAAATGTATGCATCAGGCGTTACATACCAACACCAAAGACAACATAGTATACTATAATTAGTTCAAGAAAATCAGAATGTGACTGATGCATCATTCAAATGTGCAATGAAAGGATATTTTTTGTTTACTTCATTGTCCTGCTGCCAGGAGTCACCAAAATGCCAACACCAAAAAGTTCTGCGTAGGATTTATGGATGGACAAAACTTAACCATGATTTCAAGTCGATTTCCAGTCCTTATGTGTAAGAAATGGCTTACGCATGAACCCGAGTATAAGCAAGTTTTACTGTTGAAGGCCCTGATGTGCAAATCAGAACAATTCCTTAATTATCCATAACATGCATTTGACAATGTTGCAGATTATAAGATACTGTAATACAGCTCCAGCACCAAGAATGTTTGTTTTTGCTTGTATCTGGTTTAATTATACTGAACCTGAAACAGTGTATGTTTGAACCTATAGGCATAGGCCATGCTGTTGTCTTCTTTTAAAGAAACTCTTAATTTGGATTAACCTATTTTTCTTGTTGTTTAGGTGAGATTTATGTAAATATTAATCTATAACCAATCTCACCTTGGTTGTTTGAATACTAATATGATGGCAAAGTGATTTTTTTAAGCATTCTAATTTCTTTCAGTTATGTGTAGCAACACTTTCTGTGAACTCAACAAAATAATTTGTGGAAAATTATTTTTTCCCACGGCTGGTTTTGGAAAAAGGATAAACTTGGCACACCACTGAATATTTAAGCCACAGCAGGTGCTATAACCCTAACAATATATTTCTGCTAGGTCTGCATGTGCAAGAGAGAGATAGAGGTTGGGATTTGAGAGCTACATTCTGACTCTTTGGCTTTGGAACAGATCATTATATTTGCTTTAGGGTAACTAGAATATAAACCATGGCTCTCTTGAGTTGTTAAAAATACTCCCAGAACAATTCGAGTGCACATAAAAGTCTGTTTTGAGTCCAGAATAAGCCTTCTGGAGAAAGTAAAACAGTGATTCATCCAATTAGATGCAGCATCCTTTTGTTCATTTTGACAGTCATAAGTATTAGTTCTTGCTACAGCGTAGGAAGTATGGTTTCTTTTAAAAAGAAAAAACACTTCTCTCTTCTGCTTCCTTTTACCAATCTCTGCATATTTTTAGGGAAATGCATATAAGTATATATTAAATTTGCATATACATGCTAGACAACTTTTGAATAGCCCCAAAAAAAACTGCGTTTATGATAAAAAAAGTTTATCCAAGAATTTCAAATATTAATGTCCAATTGAAAATAGAAATCAAATCAAAATATAATTACTGCAAATATAAGAATGAGGGTTATATTTAAAAATTGAAGGTGATAAATTAATTAAAATGTAAAGAAACTCAAATAAACAGATAATACATGTAAAGATAAAACTTTAAATGATTTATAATAATCAATAGTAAAAACCTTGAACTTCAAACAACAACAAAACAAATTACATAGACACAATCAATACACAATAAGCAGTGTAAATTTTACAAGAGCTTTGAAAATTTACAGAATTCATTACATACGTAAATTGTAACAGGTAGCACCCCTATATGCCAGTCTTGCCCATAACAAAACTACCAAAGGAAGAGCTTTACAAAAATAATGTATTTCCAAAATGAAGATACAAAGGGGTCAGGAACAGTGAAATAGCATAAAGTAATGACACAATGACTTTGACTGAACCAATACGCATCACTATAGAGATCTGGATCCTGTCTATTTGATGGGGTTGTTGGTCAATGGACCCACCCACCAAAGTACTTTGCACAAGCTTTAACACAGACTGTCTCCCACTCATCATCAATATTACTTATTCTGGCTGTGCTTTCCTTCCTAGAAGAAGCCTCATTCCATCTCACCTCCAGATTCTAAACTTAATCTCACTCTGACTAAAAGGCAGATTTGTACTCCATGACGGAGAAACTTCTGGGGACATCCCTGGAACCTCTTCCATGGCCAGGAATTCCGCCCAAAAAGTCCCATGGCATGACCTGCAGAACTTTTTTTGGCTGTCTTAAGGTTCCCTGCATGCCTGAGTCCCTTCTAATGAGTTAGTGCTCAAAGAATAGACACATATACAGTATATATAACATACACATTAAAAAAAAAACACAGTTAAATCATTTTGTGGTGTACTGTGGACATAAGGTTTGCCAACTTAGTGTCATCTAAACTTTTCTGTAAACTGTGTAGTAGAAATTGACATCTTAATTATCAATAAAACATTTTGAGTCAGTAATCAGGCAATAGAAAAGCTTGTCCATTTATTTCACCTGCAACACCAAGGGAGTATCTCTCACAGCAGCCTGTTACAGCATGATGAGAATGGTCAGGGAAACAAAGGATAGAGGTTCATTTTATAAACTATTGCATTTACACACAGTGTCAATCAATGCATACATTTTACTCTTGTTTGTTCATTGGTTTACACTCAAATGACTTATATAAAATAAAATTGTATTTTATTATTTTCTGGTTCGTCTTATACCCTTTGGGTTATGCCACCACCCTTGAAATTTCTGTATATGTAACAACTGTCCATTCTGGTTGTTCACAGGACATCTGCTGACTTCTTAGTTATCTCTTAGTCATCTTTCATTATCCATCCATCCATTTTCCAACCCGCTGAATCCGAACACAGGGTCACGGGGGTCTGCTGGAGCCAATCCCAGCCAACACAGGGCACAAGGCAGGAACCAATCCCAGGCAGGGTGCCAACCCACTGCAGACCTTTCATTACATTTTGAGAATTACATCTTTGTCTTTGTTGTTCACTTGATCTTTATATTTTGTTTCCTGATATGCCTGCACAGGTTTCTGACATGTATTAACTCTTTATGTTGTTTCTTTAAGATGTATGCTATATTTTAATATTTTAATACGGTAATCATATCAATACACATTATCCTAAATGACTATGCAACACCTAATTCTAATTTTTCTTCCAAATCTGTAAGAAACCATATTGTTTGCCTTGTTCAAAATGTTGTGAATGTGCATCTGTGAATATTTTAAATACTCTTTAAGTAATTTTTCTTATTTGTTATTAATGCTATAGTAATTTGTGCTGGATTTGACATTTTACCTGAAAGGAA
Source organism: Erpetoichthys calabaricus (assembly GCF_900747795.2). NCBI lineage: Eukaryota > Metazoa > Chordata > Cladistia > Polypteriformes > Polypteridae > Erpetoichthys > Erpetoichthys calabaricus. The sequence continues at coordinate 94,410,082 of NC_041399.2, forward strand.
GACTATTTAAAAGTCATACTATGGAGAACATGGCAAAGAGATTGTTTTGATTGCTGTTATGCTATGAGATTAAATTGAAGGTGTTATCTTTACCACAGACATTTACATGCAACATTTTCCAGAAAGGAAATAACTTTTCTATCTGTGTTAAGTGGCAAAAATAATTAAACAGATGGGCATTTTTTAATGAGGTATCAGAAGTAGTGTGCTCAATATCCATTATGCTTTCTTAAAAGTAAAAGAAAAAATGTGAGACTGTTCTTTTTTTTAATTGAGATGTGCCAAGACTATGGCAAGCCAAATTAACATTTTGAGATATCTCAAAATACCTCTTAAGATATCTGGAAATGCATTTAAGATACCTCAAAAAGAATTAGATATTTCAAAATGAATTTCAGAGATCCCCAAATGCATGGGAAATTATTTTGAGATATTTTGAAATGTATTTGTGGTGAGAAGTTTAGCAAAATTACACCTTTTATTGGCTAACTAGAAAGATTACAATATGCAAGCTTTCGAGGCAACTCAGGCCCCTTCTACATGCAAGATGTAATACAGAATCTGGAATTCTTGTGTTTATATAGACACTAGGACAAATACAACATTGGAAAACCTTTAAGTGAGGCATTTTAGATGTAAAAAATTAATAGACCTCACTAGGCTAAGATTCATTTAGCAAAAGAGGAGAACAATGTATACTCAAGATCTTTTGATAAGATAACTGTCCAACAAAGTCTTTTGAAGTTTCTGATGAGTTTTTCAAAACCATGTGGATCTGTAGTCAGATTGTCTGTGACAGGTTGAGAGATGTAAACAAAACTCATATCTGGCCATAAAACTCTTGTCTCTATTTAAACCATGTTGTAATGTGTTAAATTTTAGCATGAGTTTAACCATGTGGGAGAAACTGGACAAACACTCTGTCAAGAATGAACTTACACAGGTTCCGCATTAAATATGGGAACAGAGATGTTCCTGTAGCAGCTCACTTCAATAGCCATGAACACTGTGAGAGGGACTTTAAAGTGCTTATGGGCAACTTCAGAACACAGCAAGAGAGAAAAGAATGGGAAGTTAAACTTCCAGTTTCTGTATTATATTTTGCCTGAAGGAGGGGCCTGAGTTGCCTCGAAAGCTTGCATATTGTAATCTTTCTAGTTAGCCAATAAAAGTTGTCATTTTGCTTAACTTCTCACCACATCGATAATGCCTAACACAGTACAACACCCTAGTACTACAGACATGAAAAGTATTTGTGATATTTTGAAATGTGCAGGAAGTTATTTTAAGATATCTCTAAATGTATTTATGATGTTTTGAAATATTCTGCAAAATATTTTGAGATATCTGAAAATGGACAGGATGCTGCTTTGAAATATCTGGAAATTACAGTAAATCCTTCATCTCTGCAGATTCCATTCCCACAGATTTGCTTATCCTCTGTTACAAAAGTGTAACCCATTTTGTGACACCCGCAATCAGCAAAAATTGAGATTGATCCATAACATATGAGGGGCCAAACAGGCCATAAATCATATATTTCTGTGTGTGATCTATTGGTTTACATGTGAACACTACTGGTTTATGAATATTTACTATCGGTTTGCGTGCATACTTAATTGGTTTGCGTGCATACAATACTGGTTTCATTCATATGAACTATATTGGTTCGTGTCCGTATATTATTGGTTTGTGCGTGAACTATATCTGTTTGTACGTGCATACCACTGGTTTGCATATGAACTATATTGATTTGCATGTGTATATCACTGGTTCCAGTACGATTTGCTATTGGTTTGTGAGATTCTGTTAAATAGTAATAATTACCACCAACTCCTTTCGCAAACGTATGGTGCAGAAAAAATATATAGTGCCGTTTAAACACAGATGTGTCTCCTAGACACATCTCTTTACACTCCATGACTCTACCGGCCCTAGAGTTTCTGTTTCTTGCCCCACCCATTTCCGCTGAAGATCACGTGAACAATCAATATAGTTCACACGCAGAACCGATATAGTTCATACACAGAGTTGCGATAGGGTGCGCAGGCATAACCAATATGTTTCATACGCAAAACCGACATAGTGCATTTATACAACCAATAGAGTTCAAGCGCAAAATCGTCAGGTTACCCACATGAAACCAGTATAAGACGTGCATAAAACCAATATAGTGCATACGCAAATCCATTGTTAGACCGACACAGAACGCAAGCCAATATAGTTCATACGCAAACCGATAACATACAACCAAAAACCAATGCAGTTCACTTGCAAACCAATAACAAATGTACTGGAACCAGTGATATACACACGCAAATCAATATAGTTCATATGCAAACCAGTGGTATGCACGTACAAACGGATATAATTCACGCGCAAACCGATAATATACGGACACGAACCAATATAGTTCATATGAATGAAACCAGTATTGTATGCAGGCAAACCAATTAAGTATGCACGCAAACCGATAGTAATTATTCATAAACCAATAGTGTTCACATGTAAACCAATAGATTACACACAGAAATATATGATTTATGGCCTGTTTGGCCCTCATAATAACAGATCTTTGATGCTATTGGATGTCCAGGGCTGCACACGTGCCACACTGAATGATTCAATGTGCATCTATTTAGAACTGAGAGGTGTGGGTGACCATTGAACCCCATGTATAATGGGAGCTGAGGCATGCAGTTGTTTCCCATGAACAAGAAATTCCCAGTAAGTATGGGTCACAAGCTCGCATTGATTAAGTCCCTGCTCTTTGTACACACTGCTCATCGCTGCTACTGATTGGACAGTTTAGTGAGGTCCTCAGATCAGCCCTGCTGCAGTTGATCGTAGCCTCTGTCTCAGTGTTTAGAAGATGATCAAAGTTAGCAATAGAGTAATTAAAAGTTGTTAGAAAGATTTCCATTGATGAACTTGCGGAATGATCACTACGGAGCCTTGAGGGATCAGAGCGGAGACCCAAGGTGATCATTCAAAATGTAAACATGCACTTCAGATTGCTTTACTTTTTGTAGTTCAATTTAAATGGAGCATCTCATAGATAAATACATTATAGATGTCTGGCTGTTTTTGACTTGTACTCAATAAAAATGAATGCCTGACTTTCCATAGTTGTTATAATTTTTTTTTTTAGAAAATCTATAACCTTGCTTTAAAATAGGAACATTATATTTTCCCCCCTTGGTGGCTTTGTCATTTAACAGAAGCACAACACTTCACATTGCTGTCTTTTTTTCTTCTTGCAAGTGACCTATCTGCAGATTTCTTTCCCATTTCTAATTAACATTTCAAAAGTAACAATTCCCTTGCATACTCCTGTCTCATTAATAACCTCAAGAAAATCTCAGAACTTTTGCAATTTACATAGGTAAGACTTTTAACCCCTCCTTGTCCTTATGGATAGGTTTTCTTGCACAAATACTCTGCATTATTTTGAAATGCTTAATATGAATCAACAGTAATGTTTGATCATGATGAGCATTATCTCCCACTTGGGAACCTGGTGACCTTAGTATATACAGTAGGTGTACATCTTAGAGTCAACATTTGCATCCTTATTTGAACAACTTGATTGATAAACACTCCAGAGACAAAGAGACTTGTTAGAACTTTAAAAACCCACAGACGAAGCTAATTTCCATTAGTTAAAAGTAAAATAGTTTTTTTCTTAGTGATAAACAAGATCAGAAAAGTAGAACTAAATGGAATACATCATTTGCTGTCTAATTCATTCTCTTATATTGACATGAAAGTCTCTGCTTATCCAAGTGTTCTTTATACCTTTGTGAAACTCAAGGCACATTAACCACATTTAGTGTGAGCTTTAGGCTGAGAGAAAGATTATAACTTTCAGTCAGTGAATTTTTACATGCCTGACTGAAGGAATAGGATTCAACCGATTCAACATTTCTAAATATACAGTGTCTGTTTTCGTAAATACTTTATACATGTTGCATGCTTCATCTAGTAATGGTGAGAACTGGGAATCAATAAAATACAAATTGTCACAAACAGACAGCTGAAAACAGAGTATAGCAGTTTATGGAATAGGAACACTTTGATTTTTAGTAGAATGTCAGCCCAACTGGCTAGTGTGTAAGGGGAAGGACACCATTTCACTGTAGCAGATGGTTCAGAAGGTGCTAAAACTGGGCAGCAGAGAAAGTATTAAGTGGCTGTAGAGATCGTTGCATGGAAAGCATGCTAATGACAGACAGAATAGCAGGGAGGAAGCCCACAGCATGCTGTGAAGTTGGCATTCAAAGACAGAAGATAAAGCAAATGAATGTGCACTGTCAGCAATAAACTACAAATAATGATAGCACATATAAATTCCCTTCATTTAAAGAATTGCATAATTCCATGACAAGGGACTACAAGCAGATTGAGAGCACTGCCCGAATACATAAATAACATTTAGTAGTAGTAACTTAAGTTTGAGAGAGCTCACTGTTTTTCTGAATGGCATTTTAGCTATTTTAAGTTATGTCCCTGCTGCATGGTAAAAGTTGATCCATAATCCCCAAAGAAAGTAGAGAGATTTTAGTAAAATGAATGCATTTAAGCAACAGATCACAGCTTTTATCTTTCCCCATGCTACACCACTTAATGCACATACCTTCATATTTTGTGTTACTAAAAGGAGAATAAAGAACTGCTGTATGATCTTTGCACCAACTTACATAGCAGTTTACAAACAGTTATGTGGAATTCTTTATTGTCATTATGCATACCCATTTTTTGTTGGTAGGACTCAGTTTCAAGGCATAATACTTAAAATACACAATACACTATAAATAATAAAATAAACATAATAAGTATAAAAGACAGCAGCAATAAAACATCATGAAGTCCAGACTTTTCCTGTGGTAGTACACCTGCAGAGACCAGTGATCTGTGTGCGTGGGTCTGCAGGGGAGGATTACGAGGGAAAGTGCATGTGCATGTCTACAGGGGAGCAGATTAGGGGTAGATGTAGATGTATGTGTGTATCAGCAGGGGCAGATGGACTTCACATCTCTTGGGAAAAAGCTGTCTTTCAGTCTGCTGGTGCGTGTTTTTATGTTTCTGTACCACTTTCCCGAAGGCAGTGGTACAAACAGTCCATCTCCTGGATGGGTGAGATCCGCAGCTATACATTTGGCCCTCTTCTGCACCCTTCCAGCATATACAGAGTCCAGGTCTAGGAGAGGACTTCCTACGATCCCCTGTGCTGTTCTCACCACCTGTGCCAAGTCCTTCCTGTCCTGTGCTGTGCAGCTTCCGTACCACACTGTCATACTGTGACAGAGAATGCTTTCTATAGCTGATCTGTAAAAGTTTGTGAGCAGCCAAGAGGAGAATCCAGCACGTGTCATCTTCCTGAGGAAGAAGAGTCTTTGTTGGGCCTTCTTTACCAGGTGAGATGTGTTCAAAGACCAGGTCAGATCCGATGTAATGTGGATACCCAAGAACTTGATATTGTCCACACTTATTACAGCCACCTCATGTATGAATATAGGAGCATGTTCTGTTCTTCTGGACCTCCTATAGTCCACAATTACCTCTTTGGTCTTGCTGGTGTTCAAGATGGGGTTGTTGGCTGAGCACCATAGTGCTAGGTGTTGAATCTCCTCTATGTAGTGAGTCTCATCATTATCTGATGTGAGACCCACCACAGTCGTATCATTCGCAAACTTCACAACCATATTTGTGGCATGGATGGCAGAGCAATCGTGCATAAATAACGTGAAGAGTGCTGGGCTGAGCACACAACCCTGTGGTTGTTCAGAACCAGTGTGGCTGATGTACAATCTCCAATTCTAACCACCTGAGGCCTGTTGGTGAGAAAGTCCCTGATCCAGAGACACAACAATGTGGACAGACCCAGATTATGAATCTTTTGTACCAGCTTGTCTGGGATTACGGTGTTAAATGCTGAACTAAAGTCGACGAATAGCATACTAACATACTGTAAGTGTTAGGGTACTGCAGCTGGGTTAGGGCTGTGTGAAGTACTATTGAGACAGCATCCTCTGTCAATCTGTTCTTCCTGTAGGCGAACTGGTGGTTGTCAAATCCAGCAGGGATGGCATCCTTGATGTACTTTAGGAGGATTCTCTCAAAGCACTTCATTATTACTGGGGTCAGAGCCACAGGGCAGTAATCATTAAGGCAGGTGACTGCTGATTTTTTAGGCACTGGCACAATAGTGGAGGATTTGAAGCAGACAGGGACCATTGCAAGTTGTAGAGACTGGTTGAAAATGTCCAAAAAGACTCCTGCCAATTGATCAGCACATATTTTCAGTGTCTTACCCGGCACCCTGTCTGGTCCTGCAGCTTTGTTGGTGTTGATCCTCCTCAGGGTGGACCTCACTTGGTGTAGTTGCAGGACTATAGGCTGATGCTGCTCCTCCAGCCAAGGGAGATGTACAGTCTCCCTGCTGCTAGATGCATTAAAGCATGCAAAGAAACTGTTCAAGGTGTCAGGGAGACTAGGGTCATAGCTGACCTGCTGTGCTTATAATCTGTTATGGTCTTTAAGCCTCTCCGCATGTTCCGTGGGTTGTTGTTATCAAAATACTCCTTGATACGCTGTTTGTATCTGTATTTTACCATTTTTCTTCCCTTTTTTATTTCTTTTCGGGTTTTGCTATATGCCAGCCTGTCGCCTGACCTATATGCATGCAGCGTCCCGGACTCTAAGCAGGGACCTCACCGGACTGTCCAACCACGGTTTTTGATTTAGAAACACCCTAAAGGTCTTTGTGGGCAGGACAGAACTGCACATAGGATAGGACAGATGATGTATATCCCTCTAAATCTGAGCCCTCTTTGAACACTCCCCAGTCAGTATGCTCAAAACAGTCCTGTAATGCTGAAGATGCCTCCTCAGTCCATACCTGTACTGTTCTGGTAGTCGGTTTCATCTTGCAGATCATGGGAGTATAGGCTGGGATCAGCTCCACTGCGATGTGGTCTGACATGCCCAGATGTGGGGCTGCTACGGCCTTGTATGCTCCTGGGATGTTGCAATAAACTTGATCTAGAATTCTATTGTCTCTAGTTGTAAAGTTTATAAATCCTCGAAATTTGGGAAGCACTACTTTTAATTCTACATGATTAAAGTTACCAGCCACAATCATAGCCGCCTTTGGATTGGCATTCATTTGTCTGCTAATCAGGCAGTACAGCTCTTCCAATGCTAATTTAGTGTTAGCTCGTGGTGGGATATAAACAGCCACTATCAGGATGGAGGAGAAGTCTCTTACCGTCTTGAATAGTCTGCATTTCACTGCCAGATATTCCAAGTCGGGGGAGCAGTAATGTTTGTAGCTGTACACCAGGATTTATTAATGTACAGCGCCAGCCCTCCAACTTTACATTTAGCAGAAGCTGCAGTCCTGTCTGCCCGGAACAGAGCATGCCCCTCTAGCTTCACCACGGCGTCTGGGATGTTATTATCCAGCCAGGTCTTGGTAATGATTGCCGCATAGCTGTCCACCCTACGTGAGGCAATCCTCACCCGAATCTCATCCATCTTACTGACAAGAGACCTGGCGTTAGTGAGGAAGAGATTGGGAGGAGCCGGTCTGTATGGGTTAGCATGTAGCCTAGCGCGTAGTCCGCTCCTTCTGCCCCACTTTTGTTTACGGTGTCTCCTCTGCCGTCTCAGCCACAGAGGGGGGATTGTAAAAGCCTCAGTAGTCCGCCGTACCTCTGATGGCATAAAGTCCAGCCGTGGGGATGCGTGGAGTTCAAACCGCTTCCCTATATTAATTAAATCAGACCGTCCATACTGGATTAACGCTTCGAGTGGTTTAACTAACAGTAAAAACTTAATTACAAATAAAACGAAGCCGAGAGCCACCGAGCCGCTGCATGTGTCCACACCGCCATTCTTTCTGAGTAAACTGATATCCATTAACATGCAAAAGAGAAACACTCAACAAAAGAATTAAGTAAAAATAACATGTAATGTTATTTCCTGTGCCTTTTCTTGTCTATACGCTTTAATATTTCCCTTATTATATCTTTATTAAAATCACATGAAGAACAGTAATATTAAAAGAAAGACTTTGAAACAGAGATACACATGATAGTTTGTAGCTAATCACAATAGCTCCTTAATACAGGCTGTAAGAATGGACGCTGTATAGCGCCCGACCCGACACAAATTGGACACGGGAGGCACGTGTAAAAATAAAACAAACTGTTTATTTTCTTCAGCAGGAGGGCATGTCTTCCCCGTAATCCCTCCAGCCACAACACAGTCCCAAATAAAGCACAGTGCACAGTACACCAAGCACTCTTTCTCTCCCCTCTTCCACCACCACTCCTCCTCAGCAAGCTTTGTCCACCTCCACCCGACTCTGGCCCCTGAGTGGTGGTTGCTGGTTCCTTTTATAGTTCACTCTTCCAGTACTCCAGGTGCTTGATCACGGAGTTCCGGCTGCACTTCCGGGTGTGATGAATATACTGCCCATATGGGCTCAGGAGTCCCAAACACAGCACCCCCTGGCGGTGCCTGCGGGACCCAACAGGGCTGCACCCAACTTCAATTCCCAGGGAGCCCTGCAGGAACCCGAGGCACTGCTCCACCCCAGGGGAGCGGCCATCTAGCATCCAGGGGGAGGTATTGCAGTGTCCAGGGCTGCTCCCCCTGAATATAGTGTGCAGGGGCGTCCTGGCTGGGCATGGACGCTGGCTGCCTGCCACAAGCCATAATAATTAACATGGGACTGTTCATCTGTGCAGTTCTGACATATTGACTATACTGTACATGTCTCTGTCAGAATAAAGGTTCACAAAGAAGAACTTAGAGCTTCTTAGCATAGTCATGGAGAACATTTGTTCAATTTACTATAGTAAACATAATAGCATATATCATTTTCATTTCATGATTTAGCTCATTCACATTTCAATACTAGTTTTAATTTATTGCAGGTATATGTAAGCAGTCCTTGTTAAAGAACCATTACTTGCTTAATCACAACAACAACCATTTGTATATGATACAATTTCACTTACCTGTTTTATATTTTTACATAGGGCGGCACGGTGGCGCAGTGAGTAGCGCTGCTGCCTCGCAGTTGGGAGACCTGGGGACCTGGGTTCGCTTCTCGGGTCCTCCCTGTGTGGAGTTTGCATGTTCTCCCCGTGTCTGCGTGGGTTTCCTCCGGGCGCTCCGGTTTCCTCCCACAGTCCAAAGACATGCAGGTTAGGTGGATTGGCGATTCTACATTGGCCCTAGTGTGTGCTTGGTGTGTGGGTGTGTTTGTGTGTGTCCTGCGGTGGGTTGGCACCCTGCCTGGGATTGGTTCCTGCTTTGCGCCCTGTGTTGGCTGGGATTGGCTCCAGCGGACCCCCGTGACCCTGTGTTCGGATTCAGCGGGTTGGAAAATGGAAATAAAAATAATGCTTATATTTAAAAAAAAAATAATGCTTTGTATACTCATATTAACGGAGCAACTGGCGACCAACAGCTGCCACCTGTGAGGCTCAGCAGGCAGACATGGATGGGACAGATGCAGTCTTAGTTGGATTGGCTGGGTAGGACTAGCTGGCTGTGCAGGCAAAACAGGAACAACACTTCACCATCTTGGAGAAGATGACCGACTGGTATTGATGAAGCCAGTTTTTCAGCCAAGCAAAACTGCGGAAGCTAACAACTAGTTGTGAGTTAGACAGTTACACAGAGATGACAGAAGTGCTGAAATGCTGTTGGAAAATTTAGCTTTTGCAGCATGCAAAATACCCATCCATCCATCCATCCATTTTCCAACCCGCTGAATCCGAACACAGGGTCACGGGTGTCTGCTGGAGCCAATCCCAGCCAACAAAGGGGCACAAGGCAGGAAACAATCCCAGGCAGGGTGTCAACCCACCGCAGGCATGCAAAATACGACCTGTAATATTTAACTTGTGTGTTTTATTTTACAATTATTTAGATAATGGCTGTTAAACCATTTGACCAAGAATGCAACTATATTTAAAAACTCATAAACTGACATTTCTGCAATCAGCTGTAACTGAAATAGCAAGCAAGTACAAATGATCTCATTAGATCAATAATATTCAAAAGGTTGTTTTCCAAGAGTTTTAAATTGGGGAAGTAGATAAAATTCTGGGGTGTATGTAAAATAGGTATAAATGGGAATTCTGTGAAAATAAGTATAAATTGTTAAAGTGTGTCATTTTTATTAGAATGAATTGCTTGTAAGAATATGTGAAATGGAGGCTTGAGACTTTAAGATTAACATGTTTCATGTCTAGCTAAAAATTACTTAATTAACCATCAACCAGACCATGAAAACTTATTGATTGTCCTAAATTTTTGACCGGTGCAATATCTTACATAAGGCAGTCAGCAAGACACTATAAATTGAAAGGATTTTAAAAGGCACTAGTACAGAAACATCATAACTGCCAGGAAGACAGAAGATAACTGTTTTTGGTATCTACTGTTTCTACACTAACAAACATCACACCTGAAGAAGACAAAGACTATAAAAGCTAAAGTGGCTGCCTAATATGAAGCTTGCTGTGTGACCCTAATTTGAATCGTTCAGGTTATATGGCCTGGATAGTTTAGACCAGGAGAGGGGTTTCAGTAGAGTCAACCATAGTTATTTGTTTACATTTTTGGAATGTATTGGCTTTGGGAAGAGGTTTGTTAGATAAGTTCAAATACACTAGCGTGGTTAAAGATTAAAATAAATGGGCATTTGATTAACATGGTTGAACAAAGGAGGTGAGTGCGGCAGGGCTACTCAATTTTCCCTCTCACCTATATTGTATTTGGAGCCAGTTGATGTCTACATGGAGAGCAAACAGGATAGTGGCCAGCTTTAGACTACCTGGGAGCGAAGGAAAAATGGAAAAAGTTTCCATATTTGCAGATGATGTGACTTTTTCTGCAGAAGACCAGGACCTGGCTGTGTATTTAGAGACTTTTGAGCTTTTTGAGAAGGCCATGGGTTCAAGAGTGAATAAGGCGAAGTCCTGTTTGATGTATATTGGTAATTGGGAAGGAAGGACTGACACTTCCCTGGCTCTGGTTGTTAAGGCTGATGTCTTGTCAATCTGCCTCTACTTGGGAGAAGTATTTCCGTTGCCTAGAGTGCTTGATAGATCAATAAGAAAAAAGATTTTCCATTTTGTATGGGGAGGGAAATAAACATCAGACATATTGATATGGAAAGAAAGGTAAATGAAGGGGGCAGGGGCACTGTTAATATCCAACTGAAAATGAATTGCATTTATTATCCTGTGACCAGGAAAACTCTTGAGCCTGTCATTTTTCCCAAATTCCAATATTCTGGTTAATGATGAGATGAGACTATGATGTTTGTGGCTGTCTGGCTTAATGTGATTCCGACGGCTGACTACAACCACCTCATCAGTATGCTGAAGACTTAAAGCAGAAATAAAAGGATTTCAAGGAAGTGTTAGTGTGCAAGGATCACCATCAGTTGAACGAGGTGGTTCAAGATCAGGAATTGAATTGAAAAAAGGTGAAAACGGAGGAGAGACAGAGAGTATGGATCAGAATTCAGTGCAGAGGTTTAGATAATAGTGTAAAATATTTGAATTTATTAATGGTATGGGGGTGGACATTCAGAAGCAATAGATTGTATAAGCATGGGCACACAAGGACCAAAACATCAAAGGTGTTAGGAGAAGGAAACAATGAGACATGTACTGTATTTTGGAAGTGTGGGTGAATACAGGGTTTATGGAAAGACATCTGGAAGTTTTTTTTCAGATAGTTTTTGTATTGGTGCATTGGTCCCATGATTATATTACTATGAGGCAAGCAGATAGAGCAGCTTAATAAAAGACAGGCATTTTTTGGTTTGGTTTCTAATAAGCTGGGTTAAACTGGAAATTTGGAAGACGAGAGAAAATTTAGTTACACATAATGAATTTGGAAAGGCAGCATGTGTTAAATTCTGTGGGTTGAAAGAAATAAGAGGAAAGGTATAAAGAGATGTTGAATAGTGGGGTTTTGATCTTGCCAAACAGAGAAGAAAGGACTGATGCATTGATGTGCTCTTGAGGGTTGACAGGGTGAAGAAAATGTGATGTTGTTATGTAAGAAACTGTTTCCCCCTGATATAATTTGTATATAGTTTTTGAATAGCTGGTATATACAGGTATAAATTTTGAAACAAAATATGCACCGAAGTTATCTGACTGCTTACTGATATTTAGTAATGACTGATGATTGCTAATATAAAGCTGTGTTCGTTCAGTTTAAGTTCTTTCTGAAGTAACGATTTGAGTACAACCTGCCATGACTCGGCAAGAGAAAGCTATCAAAAACAAGACCTTAGCTTCTGTTAATAGTGTAGCCCAGGGGTGGCAAACTCCAGTCCTGGAGGGCTGCAGTGGCTGCAGGTTTTCATTCTAACCCTTTTCCTAATCAATGACCAGTTTTCACTGCTAATTAAATTCTTTTTGCCTTGTTTTTAAGGATTCAGTGCTCTGAATTAATTATTTATTTCATTAAAGGACAGCCAAACAGAAATCAAATGTGAAACAAGCCAACAGTTGACCAGCTAAATTGGGGCTTCAAACTCCAACTAATTTCACTCCAGCCAGTTTCTTAATAAGAAGCCCATTCTTGCTGTTAATTAAACTCGTTTTTTAATTCCATGGCTTGTTGCTGCTCTCATTCTGACACAGCAGACATTTCCATAACTGTTGATTTTCTGTTTTTCTAAGAACACCGTCAAAATGTTTTGGGGACCTGAGAGATCAACCTTACTGAGACCTTCACATTTCTTTATTTTCAGATATTGTGTGATGGGCACAGGTGAGCTGGTCATGTGGCATCATGTTTTGTGTCTCATTATTGTTTGGTGGCTAATTAAAGAAAAAGAAACAACTAAGGGGCCTGAATCAATTTAATTAAAATTAAGGCAAAAGAAGTTAATTAGCAGCAAAAAGTAATGAAGAAGATGGTTAGAATGAAAACCTGCAGCCACTGCAGCCCTCCAGGACTGGAGTTTGCCACCCCTGGTGTAGCCCCTTTCAAAGGTACCCCTCTGTGTGAGAAAAACGTGGCAGGAGTATCCCTTATAGCAGCTTGTGTCTTTTGCTAAGGTATTCTGGGGCCTCATGTATAAACGGTGCGTACACACAGAAATGTTGCGTACTCCCGTTTCCACACTCAAATCGCGTTGTATAAAACCTAAACTTGGCGTAAAGCCACGCACATCTCCACAGTAGCTCAAACCCTGGTGTACGCAAGTTCTCTGCTCGGTTTTGCAAAGCAGTGCTTTTGTTCCAGTGTGGTTTCCCTTTCTTTTTTAGATCCACATCCCTGACGCGGCTTTATCATATACACTGAAATTAACCGCATATTGTTTATTAGTTTAAGGCATCTGATTTTAATTAACCTGTAACAATATAATGGTCCACGGCATGGCCAAACTATTCCAAATACCATAGCTGCTTTTGTGTTGTTACTTTCACTGCACTTTCTTCTTCTTCTTTCAGCTGCTCCCATTAGGGGTTGCCACAGCAGATCATCTTTTTCCATATTACTCTCACTGCACCAATCAGAGTATTTATATCACTGTATCTGAGTATGTAATCACAGCTCTACAGCAGCTGATCAGAAAGAGAATTATCGGTATACAGCATCTAGCACACGTTGCCTCAGCCATGCTGCCTATTTGAACTGCTCTTATGCGACAAACGCTTCAGAACCTTTCCTGTACTGAACTCAAGGTTCAGAAACAGTTTCATCCCAAGAACTATAAACGCAATTAATCAGTCTATCAAGTGCTCCTTGTAGAACTGTTTGTACTTATAAGTACAATTACCTCACTGTAAACTTGCGATACATTTATAATATTGCACAACCTGAGCCACTTTATAAAGCATGTATTTACATATGATAATATCATTTTTAAGATGAAAAGCAGCAAAATATGTTTATTATATTACACAGATAAAACTTTAACTTCATTTAAATAATCTATATTGTTAATAATTAAACAAGTTAGGACATGGTGTCACAGTGCTAGCAAGGAGCTGGCACCCTGTTCATGGATTGTTCCTGTCTCATGCTGTGTTCTTGCTGGGGCTGGTGTGACACTGGAAGGATAGATGGATAGAAAAATTAAACATGTACTACAAAGATATTTCAATGTTCCTTAAAAGTTTTGAAGAATCAGTGTTCTCAACTCACAGATGGCTTAACGTCTGTTACAGAGCTGATTGTGTGGCGACTGGGTATTTGGAGAAAGAAAAGGAAGGACAGGAATTGGGGGCTAGTACATTTGAAAGAGACAGTACTGCTGCAATAAATTATTTCATCGACGATCATGCATGGCGCATCAAGCATCTTGCGTGAGGCATGAACAATCACTGCACCACCATGTTCCCATGTTTAATACATGCTTTAATACCTATCATCATGAAAATGATATCAAGTATACATCTCAGTATTTAAATTATTCAGAGAGCTGTAATATCATGAACGTAATGGATTCTGTGTCCTGTCAGAGGAAGAGAAAGCCCATTTAAGAAGCACATAGTGGTTCACACACATAGAGCACATAGAAGAACACATACAAAACAAAGCATTTAATGTGCTACTTTAGTTATGATGGGATTTGAGAAACTAGTAAATTAAACGATTTTAAGATGACGTTTATGATGTTCTACTTTAATGACAAAATAAACTATGTGATTAAAGTGAAAATTTCGAGATTAAAGTTGACATTTCGAGCTTCGAGCTTTCCCACTGTGTCCCTATTTTTTTTTTCTTTTCTCTGTACCCTAATAAGCTTTCATATGACACTCAGACGGTGGGCTACAACTCGCCTTTTCACGGCGACTTTGATTTGTAACAACTTTTTTATTTTGGGAACTGTGCGACTTTGTGAAATTGAGCTTTCGAGTTTCTCCGACACTCTATGTCACTCGATCAACTTCCTTTAGTTGTTTATACCACTGTTTAAAGCAACAAATAGTACGTTTTTCCTTGCCTCCACTTGGTATTCACTGAAATTCTTCTATTTCCCCCTGTGCTTTTGCCATTGCCTTTTCACAGAACGCTGAGCTTAAGGGCTATTATATTGATTTGCATATTCAAAGAGGCATAATTTTGGGAGGAGTTTGGGGAGTGGCAGTAGGCACGTGCACGTGCGTTACTTTTCATGCTGACCGGGATTTATACAGCAGAAGAACGTGGAAGTTGGCAAACGGACAGATTTATGCATCTGGATTTTTTTGTGTGTACAAACATTTCCGCTTTTGTCCGTATGGTATGTTTTAGTGTGAATTCTACGCACAGCGTTATGCGTGAGGCCCCTGGAGTGTAGCTCTTTCAGGGGATGCAATCTGAATCTGAAGAAGGATGGACACGTCAGCAAATCTCAGCAGCTTCCAGCCCCTGGTAAGGTATTGAAGCTGTTGGGGTATTTTTGCTTCATACTTGAGGTTGTTTGTGCTGAATAAATGTGAAATAGGCAATTATTTCAGGGCATACATGCGAATTGGTGTTAACAATTTAGTCAGTTTTAACTTGTCCACCAATTTAAAAAGAACTTTATAGTTAAAGTGCCTTTTATGAACACTTTTTCACATCACAACAGGTGCCACTCATGTAAAAAGTCAGCAGCTGCACTGAAAAAACACTGCTGACTCTGAGATTTGGCTCGCTGAACAGATATAAATAATGCTGGATGAGTGGCCATTAACAGTAATAAAACACAGACACCGTAACAGTATTAAAACACAGACTTCGCTCAGCTTGAATCTGTGAGGACTGGACAGCCAGTTTTCACTGACACACAGAGAGCCTAATAGGTAATGGACTAGCACATTGAAGACTCCTTGGAACCATGCAAAACAGGTCAACACTGTTGTTCTATAGGATGGATGAATGGTGTACTGATGTTAATCAATGAATTAATTTTTGGCTTTGCATTTGTCAATCCAAAACACTGTTGAGGCTTTTTGGAAAGGTTCACAATTTATATTCAATACAATTCTCTTTGGATTGGGATTACCAGCTATTAAACTTATACTAAGTTAACTTAAACACACTCATTTAAAGAAACATAATAATATACTTTATTAAAAAACAGCAAGTTATCTATACAGAAGAAATAAATATTCATATAATTTTATGTAGGCATAAAACTATTCTCACAGAAGGCTATAACAGATAACCCAGAGTTTTCCTTGGTGTCTCTTTCTCTGTAAGCATTTTTTAAGTCTGAAATATATAATGTGTTTGAATCCAGTAGTTTGAGGAGCAGAAAATACAGATAAACAGCACCTATTGAGATATTCAAACTGCATACAATGATTACTAAGAGATTCTCTATATATGTGGTGTGAACAATACAATGCACTGCTGCACCTTTAAACTTGGGTGTTTATGTTTTATGGATAACAGTGCATTGGCTAAAAGTACATTTTGATGGTTAGATCCATCCATCCATCCATTATCCAACCCGCTGAATCTGAGCACAGGGTCACGGGGGTCTGCTGGAGCCAATCCCAGCCAACACACGGCACAAGGCAGGAACCAATCCCGGGCAGGGTGCCAACCCACCGCAGGACACACACAAACACACCCACACACCAAGCACACACTAGGGCCAATTTAGAATCGCCAATCCACCTAACCTGCATGTCTTTGGACTGTGGGAGGAAACTGGAGCGCCCGGAGGAAACCCACGCAGACACGGGGAGAACATGCAAACTCCACGCAGGGAGGACCCGGGAAGCGAACCCAGGTCCCCAGGTCTCTGATGGTTAGATGAAATTAGAATTCTGCCTGCATGTATTCTAGCAGTTTGTTAGCTGATATTTTGCTTTCAACTTCTCTGTGCCCTCTATTAAAGAAGAATCCAAAGCTTAGAAAGTAATGCCCACACGAGACTACTAATACTTACTGATCACGGAACCAGAGAATGGTGATGTGTATTGCACATTGGTTATACATGCGAGAAAGAATTTCCCTATATTGTGTGCGTGTGATGATAAATGTCTTTTTGAACTTGAATGTATAATGCATAAAAATTATGTAACACCACCCTGCCCGGGATTGGTTCCTGCCTTGTGCCCTGTGTTGGCTGGGATTGGCTCCAGCAGACCCCCGTGACCCTGTGTACGGATTCAGCGGGTTGGAAAATGGATGGATGGATGGATATTATGGTATTAAGGTGTGAAAGTGTTAGACTGATGCAACATTGAATGTTAGGGAGTTACTGTATAATTTTGTATCATACTACAATATTTTTAAAAAAGAAAAAGAATTAAATGCCTCAACTACAGATCCTGAAGGTAATCTGTTCTGAGGCTGACACTTTGTTTATTTTAAATACAAATAGAGATTGCAATTGTAAATTCTGCAAGATACTATTTATAAGATTAACCTTTTTAATTCTGCAAACTTCAATGAGCAAAAAGAACACTAGACAGGTAATACATCTGATCATAACAGTAACTATGTAATTACAATGAAACATTAAATAAAAATGGCAGTCACTGCCATACCTCTGATAAGACGCATACACGATAGACACAACATTATGACATAATTATGACAAATGCAGGTGTTGAACATAATAGTTGACATTTTTGAAAAACCGAAGCATGATAGGAGTATCACAATTTCTAATTCTTTTTGGAATATCACTGTCAGTTTCATGGTGCTTTTAATGTGAAATCGCAGGAAATTACTTCTTTAAGCTTTTAATGCTGTGTATTTGCACTTTTTTCCATGCCATATTTGATGCTCATTCAAACCACTTAAAGTCAGATATGTGAAGAAAACCATACCAGGGTCTGTGATATGTTATTCATTTTAGTTTCACTGTTCAGGCTAATCTGACCTTTATTACGATTCTTTGCTCAACATGAAGTTTTATGATGCATTCTCTTTTGCTACAACCCAGAACACAGCTTTATTTATTTTTATATATCAAATGTAGACCATGGTCCGGACTGCACAGGAGTCTGGAACTGTTTGAAGATTTGTAATGGAAAATTTCTGTTAAAAAATCCATAAATTGTTTTTTGATGATGGTAGTGGAAAACTCCAGGACATTTCATTGCTAACAATTTCATGTTCACTGCTTTACATATGTTCACCATTTTTAGTGCTTTTTTGATTCCCTGTTTGCTGAAAATGAATGAATGTCTGACCTGAGCAAAGTTATTATTGCATGTCATGGGAGAATTCCTGAAGATTGAAAAAAAATGTGTTCTTACTCCAGTATTCAGAATAAAGTTTGAATCAAAGTGTTGCTCATACCGATCTATCACAATGATATAATGTTGGTCATACTGATCTATCACAATAGTAATCACAATAAAACTAACGAAGTGCAGTTGATACTCATGGCTGGGAAAGGAACAACAAATGTGATCTCTGTAGTCAGGCACTTGCTTGAAAACGGGGTGCAGGATAGTGATATAGAAAGTGTAGTTATCCGGAGTTGAGTTGTTTTGGAAAACATTGTGAAGTTCTGCTACTTAGATGACATTTTTAATGCAGACAGAGGTTTGGACATCCATCATTCTGATTTCTAAATGAGCCTCTTTGGCAGTTATGTTCTGTGGCACTAAGACGTGGCTGAAGAAAGAAGAACATGAAGCAAAGCTGAAAGAATGGAGATGAGAATATAACCTTTTACATATTCAACATAAAAGTAAGAATACATTTTATTGACTGTAGTTTTACTTTTAACAAAATAACTCTCTCCCGTTTGAAATTACTGAAAAGGTAGTAGTCTTCACTAAGAGTGTTTCTTCTCAGAAGCTAACCACTAGTTTAATTAGACACTGTAAAATATTTGGTAAAAAACGTGTCCAGTATTGTACAGGTTGGCTGTCCTTGTGATTTCAGTGATTCTCCATATTTTCATGTATGTAGCTTAAAACTTGTTTGGTTACCCTCTCAACTCACTTCACTGTTCTTCTACACATCTGAGTATATGGTTCACCTGAATTCAAGGAACAAAAAGTTCTAGATCCTCATTGTGTTACGAATCTGGGTTTTAGCCCTCTACAATTGATTTTCATTTTTTTACACTAATTAGATGTATGTGTCCTGTTATTTTTTATATTGTTATTGTGATAATGTTTCCTCAGCCCCATTTTGTAATTTTTTTTATTCCTGGAGCTTACTATTTTGTGCTTCATTTTTGTGGCTACAATCATACTGTTTATGCCAATGATGCCCATTGCTGGTTATGTGACTGATGGATCCAAAACATGTCATCTTTATAGACATTTTGAATTCAAAATGACCTAACAACAACAGTTTGTGATAGTGAGGCCTAGGGATTTGAGTTTGTTATGAACTATTTGGTTTCTAATGATTTTTACCTTGATTTTGTTAAGCTTTTCTTGTTTTTGGCGGTTGGATTCTGACAGATTTTAATATTATCGTTGCATGTTCCTTGAAAAGATTCATGTTTTTCTTGTCCATAACTCAAACTTTGTCTGTGGGCACACTCAGTTCTCATAGTGGCCATAACATATTATATATGTATGTAGTATTTGGTCTGCAGATGGGATTTAACATCTTGACAAATAACTCTTACGTTCTCCTGGATAATCTGAACATTTCTGTTTTATCAAGGCATATACATTTAATTGATGTGAAAGGCTTGTTATTGTTAGCTCTGGTAATAAATACAGTCTTCTTTTTCTTATTACTCTTTATTTTATTGTCTCTCTTTTTCATTTTGAGTGTTAAATTGATGGTGACCTCAACTTGCTTGATTGTCACAGCAAGTGTTGGAACCTGTGTGTGAAGACATAGGAGCACATACTATGCTACATCACATCATAGTGGGAATCTTTTTTAAGAATAATTTTCTTAGTGAAGGCTAATTTTCTGAAAATTAATGATAGAATGTTAAATACTGACTTCTGAAGCATTTTTCTGACTTTGGGATTTGTTTTGCCCAAAGTACTTTACATATTTAATACTAACCCTTACTTAATCTAGGTTTATTTACAACAACTCTGTCTAGCATTAACTCTGCTGCTCAATAATATTAAATAACATCATGCCCGACAGAAAGATAAATGTTGTTTTGACACTAGTATCTTTTACTTGTAATAAAAAGCTCTGAGAGCCTGATGTTCCTTTTTTAATTTTATATGTAACTTATTTGCATTAAGGACAAGCTGGTTTGACATATAATCTTTTGTGTTGTCCACACAATGCTCCCATGTTTAAAATTTCATAACAGCCATATAAAAATAAATTTTATAAACTGTAGTTTTACTTATAATAAAAAAAATATCTCCCATGTGAAAATGAATTATTATGAAGTGATTCATAGTAAACTCTATTTTTAGACACATTTTACTTTTAATTTATCATAATACAGATTAAGAGATGATTAAAGAGATTTTTAATCTAATTTTAAATCTATGGATTCCTCAGGATGGTATTTTAAATCCATTAGTATATATGCTCCCTGTAATAGCAACAAAACAGTAAGCTTTGTAGATGATATATCAGCTATTGGCCTGGTAAAAAATACAATGAATCTCTATATAGTAGCAAAGACCAACACTTGGTGGAGATGAGTTTGGCAAATCATTTAGATCTTCAGATTTACAAGACTAAAGTAATGATTCTGGAGTTCAGAAAGTATTGACCATATTGCTGTTTTCTAAGGTGAAGTTGTTTTAAACATGGAAACTTACCTGGACATTAGATTTTAAATCTTTGTTCTAATCAACTTTTTGGTCTATTAAAATTGGCTGATTGCTTTGAGTTCCAATAATCTTCTCAACTTCTTCAAAAGGTATCCTTATATTCTTTATAGTCTTTGGAATGGAAGTATTATTATCAAAGTTCACATACTCATAGTTTGAATCTTTCCTCTTTGGGTGACCTTTATATAAATGGATTCTTAACAAACCTCCATTACATTTTGTTATTGTTTTATAAATTGGAATATACTGTATGTTAATGCCTACAGAATAAGAATGAATTATTTTAATAGGAGTAACTACCTTTCCTCTGTGTGTTTTTTAAATGTATCTGTTGTTCAAAGGATTGAACATTCCTTCTGCTGAGGATCCCATTTTTATACTATGGGAAATATGAGGCCTTGTGATGTTCTTAACTAAATAACCTACTTAACCTTGTTTGATTTGGTCTGATAATATATGCTTGTCTTCATTATTTTAGCTGTTTATTATATTTTTCTTTTTTTGTTTTGAGGTCTCAGATATTGAAAATTAATGTATATTTACTTACAAGTAATAATAATAATAAGGTAAACAAAGCCAAACCTAAAGATTGCATGTTGCAGTATAAATATGTATAAAGCCAAACAGTGTGCTCAACTTTGAAGCACACTGATTTCATAAGCTCAGTAGTGGTTTAAATATCAGCTATATTAAGTTACCTCAATCCTGGCTAAATGTCAGGAGTTGGCGTTATTAAATTGGTGACAGCAGTATTATCACAAAGACAGTAGGTAGCAAAGATATGTGAAAATGAAAAGCGTCAGTTGTCAGTTTAATTGACAATGCTATAAAAACACCATTGCCCAATAGTAGAGTAAATAGAGAGACCAGGAGCTTCAAGCTGAATTGATCTCCAATGTTCAGATCGCGTCAACATTTCTTTTTTTGGATTGACAGATGACATGACACAACTACATGGCATGACAGTGTGACAGCTGCAGTGAACCATTCTTTTTTCTCGCCTGAGATGGATAGATACCAAAGTTGCAACACAACTGCAAAATTATTCAGAAAAAAAAGAAAGCTACAGTGACAAGAAAAATGTGACAGTCTATTAAAAAGGCGTTCATTGGTGCAGCAAATTAGGCAATTAATTTGTTAAGGAAGCCTCAGGAGTAGTACATGTAACATCACATGAAGGGCACAGTGTTTGTCAGATATTTTTCTTTCTTGGTTGAAATAAAAAAAAAAACCTTGTTAAAGTTTTGTGAGGCTGGGTGAGCATGTACAGCTTTGTGCACATTCTCATCTATCCTTCAGGCTTAGATGAATTTGTTTCAAGATGTTTTTTTTTTCAAGATAGTGGGTGTGTTCTTTTTTCTTTTCTAAAGCTTTTTGTTGTTAATGTTTTGGGTGCTATGATCAACCAGTAAATCTAATTTCAGCAGGCTTAAATATATTGTTTTTAGCAATCCCATATGGAGGGATGTTACTTAGACTTCATTTGTTGTTGAATGGACTACTGGAGACAATTAAAAAAGGCCTGGTGCATAGCAGACATAATCAATAATAATGTCTGAAATAATCAACAAATTTTATTACTGGAATGGGAGTAAAGCAGAAAAAAGAAATAGAAGGTGATGCAAAGAGCTGTAATTTGTGAATGCTCACAATACGTCTCAAAGTGTGCCTAAATAGGTTTTTCTTTAAAGCACAAAGATTTGGTTGCCACAATAAAGGTAAAAATGAGCCTGAAAAAGTGTCTGCCAGCAAAGATGCTTTTGGCTAATGCAACTAATATGCACCCATCTATTTTCTAAATGTAATTGTTCCTGGTTAGAAAAGTGAAAGATCAACGGACATAAATGGTGTCCTAATCCATTACAGATTATATTTAATATGCAAGAATTAAGGAATTCTGTAAACATTACATAGAGGGAACATCAATTGTATCTTTTTAACAGTCTGCTAAGAAAACTTTAGTTTTACACTAAAGACATTGCAGTGATCTATCCAAACGTTTGGGTAGAAGGCTATAGGAAAACACCTGTGCGTGCTTGTTGCTTCATATAAGATACGTAATCTTTGGGAGATATACTGGTTACTTACATTTCCTTATCTTCAACAAAGGAGATCATTTTGTTTATATTCCTTTTCTGCATACAGCTTGGACTCTGCAATATTACAATTAGACTCATATAAATATCACTGGAAAATGTGGCACATCAATTGCAGAATACCCTGAGACAATGAATTGTCACATAACCTCCTTGTTATGTTTTTAGGTGCACTCACGTATAATACAAAAAGCCCCTTTCTGAATGCCAGGTCTGTCTTTCCATATGAAACAACTTGGCTCCCAGTGGACTGACTTTGTTGAAATTTGGCACATTTATTTTTCAAGGAATGTTATGGGAAAAGTACATTTTTATTGAGATATGTTGAATGCAGTGCTCAATCTAAACTTTTGAATTTCAAAATCGAACCATCCTTTAAAAAGAATTGGCAAATTTGAGAACTTGTTAATTATGAAACAGTAGAATTCAACGGAACTTTAATTGCAGATTTTTTTACTGTTCTGATTTACCTTGAGTGAGGTCACTTCAAGTTGAAAACAGCAAGATGGACCCTCAACAAAAATTAGTGAAATGTTGAAAGAGGCACATGCTTGCAAGTCAGTCATGCAGCAGCTTACTTCTCTACTGCTTGAGGCAAGTTAACCATCAAAGTAAAAAGTAAAAAAAAAATAAAAATTGCTTATCTACAAATGAATGTAGCAGAAATGGAATTACATGTAAGCGTAGATTTAACAAATGCAATATTTTCAAAATGTTACAGTTTCAACAACTTCATGGCTGCGTTGCCTGCACATTATGATCATGCAGTGTTTCTTTTATATTGCCATTTATTGACAAAGCTCCAAACATGCTGTCCATCATGGTCCTCAGCAGCCAACAACTTTACCTTAAGACATCAATAGAAGCTTTAACTGTCCATTGGATACTTCTTTATATTTAAGGAATTTAACCTGCAATTAGTCAAAGACCCTCCACAAGTAACAACGAACAATAGGATATTTCCTGATGTCATTTTTCCACCATGTTAACTACAATTTGTTGCCTATTAAAGCTACCGATCCACCACAAGCCTATTTGGACTACATTTTTAACTACATGACAGTGTAAAGTACTGTTAAAGAGCATATATTTAATGTAGTCTATTAATTAACACATGTAAATTTATTTATATACAACAATTTAGTATGCTCTTAACAGTCTATGCAGCTCTGCCAGCAACCAACAGATGGTCAACTGCTTTCTTGCAAGGCTGATAACATGCAAAGCTTGATAAGATAGTTCTTTTTTAGAGGTTGATTTTTTCCTGGACTGCTTATTCCCATCACTCAAATATTTGAATTGCATTATTTCACAAATATGAATGAGTTATTTTGCAGATGCTTTACTTGCTTACAGATGTTAGTGTCATGAAAAAGATGAAAGATGTAATGTTACTTCATTTACATATACATTTGACTTTGGACAAATGTGTGACTTATAGTAGTGCTTTTTTATTTTATGTAATTTTTTATTGTCGTGCCTTAAGCACCAACTATTTGTTATGCAATTGTTTTCCCATGTGGTCTTTGGTGGCCACTGTCTGTTGTTGTCTCTCTCTGTTTGCATTGAAGGAGGTAGCCAGTTAATAGGATTAACATATGAGTCATGTCTGACATAGCTAACAAATTAGTTTAATGTACTACTTTATTTACAAAGAACTTTCTGAAACCACCTTTCTCACAGTGCATGTATTTAAGTATGAGTTAACGTCATTCTTAGTACTATAAACGTTTGGGAAACATACCCCAGGTTTCTTTTTGTAAATGTATGAAAAAATTGTAGGTTGTGACAATGAACGAAAACTCCTCTTCAGGTTTATGAAAAGAATATATTTGAAATACTTAGATACAATAAATTAAGTGAACAAAAACATAGACACATTTTGGGAGACTTGTGTGAGCATTGATACTAACTAAATTAAATTATCAGACCACAACTCATTTAGATTCTGGTGAAGCAAAAAATATTACCTTACCACTTATTACTCAATTAGTTATTGCAAAAATACTCTTACTTTCAAACCATGGTGGTCCCATCGGTAGTCGACTCTTAGATTTTATAACTTCTTCAAATATCACTAGGGAAGTGGAAGCAACTTATTTCTAATTGTTGTTTAGCAGAAATATTGCCCCCTCAAAATCATGATTTAATTGAGTTTGTCAGTAAAAATCATTGAAACTTCTCCTAAATATGGAATATT